>NC_142444.1:118853636-119156666 GCF_059453495.1 Arachis ipaensis | reverse complement strand
AAAAAGAAATAGAAAAGAAAAAAAATGAATGAAATAAAAAGAAAAGAAAAGAAAAGAAAAGAAAAACCCTAGAAAGACCTCATGATACTTGCATTCATGCATCACATGTTTGTTGATTGTTAGATAAAAAGCAAATCCTTGAAAGCATGATTAGAGGAGACTTGAGTGAATTGACCCTAAACACCAAGCGATGAGAGTGTATACACACCTAGTGAGGGTTCAATTACTCAATTCTATGTTTCCATACCTCTTATCATGTATTCTTGCAAGTTGCTTCATTTTGATGAGTTGAATCAATTCTTTGGATTTTGTTTGCATTGAAATACTTCTTTGCTTAGCCCTATATGTCCATATGCTTACTTGGAAATTTGATTGTTTATTTTTACCAAATCAATAGGAAACTATAGTATAGATAGGTATAGATAGCATATAGTATACTTGCATGCATATAGATAGTTGCATTTAATAAGTTATTTACCCTTTGATCATTCTCCGTGTTTGTGTTTAGCATGAGGACATGCTATTGTTTCAGAGTAGGGAATTGATGAGTCAATATTTGATGATATATTTTGGATTGAATTGGATGCATTTCATCACATAAACTCAAACTTATTCACCAAAATAGCATACTTTTGTGATTTCTCCCTAAATTGGACTTAAATGCGAAAACATACATTTTTGTGCCTAAATTGATCATTTTAATCCCACTTTTATTCCATTCGATGACGTGATATGTTTTGTGAGTGATTTAAGGTCAATTAGGCAAGAATGGATTGGTAGAAAGTGGAAGGAAGCATGCAAAATAGGAGAACACATGAAGAAAACAAAGAAGAAGCACACACTGAAGTGTGCATGCGCACAACTTCCTATGCGTACGCACACGAGGCGAATCAGCAAGTGTGCGTACGCATACATCTGTGCATACGCACAAGTAGAAAAATCAGCAAGTGTGCGTACGCACAGGTACCAGTGCGTGACTTCATTAATAAAACACGTGGCTCGAGATTTTGGGGGCCTCTTGGCCTAGTTTTGGAAGGCTGAAGCTGCAATTAAGGTGCTATATCAAAGAGAAATGAAGATATATAAATGAGGAGGTTTTCGTTAGGTTTCATTAGGTTAGATTAGATAGAAAATGATTTAGGAGTAGGAGTAGTGTAGAGTAGAAAAATTCTCTCTTAGGGTTTATGTAGTTTTCATTGTATCATTTTATAGTTTCATGTTTGATTTTGGATTTTGCTCATCTTTATTGTAAGTACTCTTTACTTCCTCTTTAATTTCACTACTCTTGCTACATTTTCTCTTGTTCAAGTTACTTTGTTAATATATGCAATTTTAGTTTCTTGAAGTTTTGGTTGATGAATTTAGTGTTTTATGATTTCTATTTGCTTGTTTAAATGTTTATTGTTGATTTTGTGAATAGTTTGGTTATAGTTTTCATTTTCCTTTATAATTTCCTATGTTTTGCTTTCATGACTACCAAGTGTTTGATAAAATGCTTGATAGGATTTTAGTGTAGATTTTTGTGTTCTTGGCTTGAGTTGATGACTTAGGTGATATAGAGTTACTAATGTCCAAGTGATTGATAATTTGTTTCCATTGACTCTAATCGTTTACTAAATCAATTAGTGAGGTGGCTAGGACTTATGAACTTGGATCCATTAAGATCACTTGACTTTCCTCTAATTTTGGGGATGACTAAGTGGAAGTGATCCTTGTAATTATCATGTTTGTTGTAACACCCTAATATTTAAATCCTTATGCTCAAGTCATAAGTCAATGATATTACGGTGGTACAACCCTCAAGGTGGATTTTTATTACATAATTATAAGTAAAATAGAAAGGGTATTAATCGAGAAGCCTGAAAAGACTAAAAATAAAATTGCGAAGTCGTATCACTCACGAATCGACAACTAAAAGATAAAGCGTGAAGTCGAAAGTGATATACAGATAATGGCATTAAGAAGAATAAGAAAAGGACAACATATAGATATATATAACATAAGTAAATAGCCACTAGTCGCGGCCCGCGAAGTTTAGGCCGGCTAGGGTACAGTATGAAAGTAGTTGACAACAGTATCTCCTAATCTCTCCCAAAAGAAACATAAGAGCCTCTATAGGCAAGTTCAAAAGAGTTCAATACATAATATAAGCTTTTCAAAATAAAGGTAGAGAGATTCTAAGCGAAATATAAAGTAGAGAATATAAAGATCTTCACCATCTCTCAGATGAACCACAGCTCACTTCTGAGCACCTGGATCTGTATCTGAAAAACAAGAGATATATACGGAATGAGAACCCCCGACCCATGGGTTCCCAGTACGGTAAAAGTACCAAATAAATACAATGCATTGCAATAAAAACTCACTAAGCATCCTAAACTTCCTTTCACCAAATATTCATCCTATGTTCTCGCTAATTCATAAATAGGCAACTATCATAAGAGAATGCTAAATCTGATTCATATTCCTCATGCTTCCCAACTTTCTAACTCTCCGACGATTCACAGTCAGAATTATAAATAAAACCATTCCCAACCATTCTGTCTCAGCAATTCTATATTGTTACCTCATATCCTCACCTGAAGCAAGTGAAATCACTTAACTGCGTCTAGCCAGGGAGCTCAAATTATCTCATTCTCTATCTAGAGCAAGTGAAATCACTTCACTGCATCTACCCAGGAAACTCAATTTGTCACATTCAGTAATCATCATTTTAAATTAATCATATCATTATTCCATCTTAACAATAACAACCCTCAACATCAACCGACACCAGCATGAGGGACCTCTCAGTTGAACAAACACAATCAATACAGACAAGTAACACACAATTTAAGGTACATGTAGAACAGATAGCATATAGTGAGGTAACATAGCATATATGATATAGCAATCCAAACAAATAGGCAAACCCAAACAATTCAAACATATGCAAATTATATGCCTGCCCTATGGCTGATGAGTCTCATCGGTCGGTTATAAAGCTAACCTGACAAGTCTTGGTAGCTAACCATTGGGCTATCCCTCTGTCGTGCATCCCCAACTCGAGTTATTCAAAATCATAATCATAATCACACAACACCCACACTGGTGTTTACTCACGGGGGCAAGCTCATCCAGAACTTTCACAGTGTCCGGCCACACTTATGACATAGGGTCAGCAGAATCTTGGATCTCAACTTGGAGTAAGTGGAGCCGACCCACTGCATCTACCCAAGGAAATTCGAAACTCAGATAGTTTCACAAATCTCAAATCAACCTCGACTGGGAGCAAGTGGGGGCTAACCACTGCATCTACCCCAGGAGTTGCAAACCAAACCTGGAGCAAGTGGAATCATTCCAATGCATCTACCCAGGCAGGTGTATCTCACCATGTACCGGAGCAAGTGGAATCACTCCAATGCATCTACCCAGGCAGGTGTTTAAAAATTCAACCTGGAGCAAGTGGAATCACCACTATTGCCGCTACTACCCAGGCGTCACAATTTCTGGCCTGGAGCAAGTGGGATGAACCACAACCCTTGCTACTACCCAGGTATCACAATCTCTGACCTGGAGCAAGTGGGACGAACCACAACCCTTGCTACTACTCAGGCATCTCAAACATATATTCATTCAAAACTCCATAATTAAACTCATTTATCATAATCCTTCTTCCCATCTCATACTCGGAGCAAGTGGACAATGCCACTGTCTACTACCCGGGGTCACACATCACATTCAACATGTCCCATTATTATTTCCTTACCACATTTAGTCATTAATCATATACATATACATACTCAGCCATAATTTAATTCTTATCACAGCCATCCGGCTCATACTGTGCATAGTACTTTCACCTTCATCCTTAGCAATTCATACAATTATCATTACTCATCATTCATCATTGGTTCTCACTTTACTTTATCCACAAGTTACCACATGTCCTAGCTTCTTTTCATTACTAGGCATACTATAAAAATTTAGGGCTTAAAGGATGAAACTGGAGGCTTAGAAGTCTGAAATTCGGCTTTAAAACTCAAAAATCAATTCCTGCCGAAAACAAGGTCACGCGTGCGCGTCACCCACGTGCACGCGTGGAAGGCTGAAAAAGTAGAGTGACGCGTGAGCGTTGCCCATGCACACGCGTGCGAGTTAGAAAAGCAGAGTGACGCGTGCGCGTCAGCCACGCATACGCGTGGGTGCGTTTTGTGCTTCTCGCACAAAACCAGCATAGTACCCGCGCAAGTCTCTGAATTTTCTACGAGGCACATCAGTGCAACGATGCGTACGCGTCGGCCAGGCGCACACGTGGGTGAGTAAAAATCGAGATTGACGCGTGCGCGTGGAACCACGATATTGCAAAATTTTTTACTAAGTTAAAAAGCTGCAGAATTACATTTTCAAACTCCAAACTTCCAACACACATAAATTCTTTTACAAAATTCCTTTTTCATCCATTTCTGAACCGTTAGAAAGATCGTTGAATAAACTTTCATAAAAATTTAATTTTGAAGAATTCAAAACTCTGTGGACCGAGTTACGGACCGTCAAAGTTGGTCAAAAATCAGTTTCTACCCAAAAATAGAAATCATCAATTTTTCCAATGTTCACAAGCCAAATTCATTTCCACTCATCCAAATGACCACAACCCAACCACATTCACATAATTATACTAAACTAAAACCAAACCTACCTCATCTATACAATTTCACCCAAAAGTATCAAATTCCACACCTCAATTCCTCAAACTTTATTATTCAATAATCAAACCAATTATTCACACATTCAATATCAAAGATCCATCCAATCTCTTATATCATCACACAATACACACATCAACTCACCTTCCTTACCTCTTTCCGGCCTCCGGCCCAAGATTCACAGCATCCGGCCCAAATTCACAAGTTAAATGCATATTCCACAAACCAATATTCATTATCCAATTCATCAAATCCTCAACACACCAAACATACAAATTCACACAATTCTCAACTCAATCATTAATTTACATTACATATCAACTATGTATATTAGTGCTAACCATTCACACAATCCAAACTTAATCCTAGGGACATCTAGCCTAGGAATTCTCATCACACCATACGGTACTTAAATGAAACTTAAACCGTACCTCTTGTAGCCAAAATAATTGAACTTCTTCTTGAGAGTCTCCACCAATCTTTAGCTCCAAGCCTCACCAAAGCTCCTCAAGCAATATCAATCTTCCAATTGTGCAACGAAATCACCCAATACTCTAACATAATCAATTTTCACACTTATAATCAACATACGGTTTATGAAATTGATAAATCACAAGGGTTGGAGGGTTTTTTACCTTAACCCACTGAAGTTTGTGATGAATATCACCCATGGCTCATATTAGAGCACTCCTAAATAACCAAAATCACAAGATTACTCAACACCCATATCCAAACTCGAATTTGAGGGGGGAAACAAAAGCTGGCAAGAGGACAGTGGATTACTCACCATAAAACTTAAATAGAATTGTAGGGGACGAGAAGAGCGATGCGTGGCCGTAAACGGCTCATCAATCGGAGTTCCGTATCTCAAGTTATGGTGATTTGAAGTTTGATGGAGTTAGAATTTTCTCTCTTCTTCCTCTCTTCTCTATTTCAGCACCCCTACCCTCTTTCTTTAGGTTAAATGAGCTGAAATGCTCATAACTAATGTTTATATATGTTAGGGCTTGGGCCCACTTGGGCCCGGTTCACTTATTTTTTCCCGTTGGCCCAATTTTGGGCCAAAACCTTTAAGATTAGAATTTTAAATCGCATTTTAAATATCCCTATCTTCCCAAATTATAAATTTTTATTTCTTAAAATTATTCACTTCTAATTAATTTTCTCTGCCACAGTACGGACAGATTGCAGCCGGTACTGCCGGTCAAATTTCTAGTGTGCAATTTTATTCAGAAAACTATGTTTTCCGACTCAGAAAAATTCACGGAGTCCAAATATCATATTTAAATTATCAAATTCCAATTGCTAGATTTTATAACCATATTCGCTACTATTGAATTTATTATTTAATTAATCATAGTTTGACCGGGTTTTACATTTGTTGTTAGTAACAAGAATAGAGACCCTTAACCATCATCCTTGCCAAGACCCTTATTAGTTGTTAGTTTATTTTCTTGCAATTTATATTCTATTGTTAATCAAACTCAAAAACCCCCAAAAGATACATCTCATAATCAATAACATGAACACTTCCCTGTAATTCCTTGAGAGACGACCTGAGGTTTGAATACTTTGGTTTATTATTATTGGGGTTTGTACTTGTGACAAACAAATTAAATTTTGATGTGAGGATTAATTGTTAGTTTAGAACTATACTATCAACGCTTTTCTATTGAGAAATTTCTAACCGACATAAATCCACACGTCAACTATTATTACAAGGAACATTTCTCCTCTATAAACAATCATTCAATACCAAGCTATCTCAGCCTCACTTATATAAATTCCGATTTCGGGTTTCAAATTATGTTACCAACTACACTAGAATAGCTCCCTTTACTCTTGAATCAATCCACCAGTTCTCTCCCAATGGTGACAAAGTCAAAAGCTGTAATCAATAAGCCTTGGGTTTTCCAAGCTAAGGTTGAACCAAGAAGGTAAAAAGAAGCCATAAATCACCTTTATTGCAGGCAAGCTATGAATGACGAAAAATGAAGCTTTGATGAAAAATAATACTTTGAATCAGTACCTTTACCAAGTGGCAGGGAATCAATTAGAAGTAAATAGGCTTCTAAAGCAAAATATAATTCTGATGGGACTTTGTAAAAGTATAAAGCCCGATTGGTGGCTCAAGGGATTGCATCCGGATTTGATTTCACAAAAACTTATAGTGCATTAGTTAAACAAACATTTATTCAAATTATCTTGTCTATGGCACTAGCTCGTTCTTGGTTAATTAGGCAATTGGATACGAATAATGCCCATTTTCATAGAGATCTAGGTAAGGATGTCTACATGAAACAACATTAAAAGTATGTACAAGGTGACAGTACACTTTTTTTTCAAGCTCACAAGAGCATTATATGGACTAAAATAGAGAGCTTCGTTTTCTGTTAGCAAATTTGATATCTCAGAGTTCATAGACTTTGTAAATGGCATTAGGACATATTTACTGGTATGAGAATATGGATGAGATAATCATCACTGGAGATTCATATTAAGTTGTGACTACGCTAATTGAAAAGTTAAATCTTAAATTTGCTTTGAAGGATGTGAGAAAGTTGTAGCATTTTCTTGGCTGCTAGCTGCCCATACTGCTTTAAAGGAAATGTTCCTTTCTCAACAAAATACATTGAAGAATGATTGAAGAAAGTAGGTTGCAAGCCATGCCATTCTCCATTGCCATCTAAAATCAACCTTTTCTAAATTGGAGGCTCTAGTTTTGTTGATCTAAAATTATACAGATTAATGGTAGAGAGTCTACAATACTTGATGATGACTAGGCCTGAGTTAGCTTATAGTGAAAGTAAGGTATCTCAATTTATGCAACCTCCTTTGAATTTTCATTGGCATATAGTGAAACGAATGCTAAAATATCTAAGTGGCAGCACCAATTATGGGTTGCTTATTTAAAAGGATCCCTCGATGAAGATGGTGTCTTATAATGACTCGGATTGGGGAGGTAATATGGATGAGAGAAAATCTCAAGGCGGTTTCTATGTGTTTCTTGGCTCAAAGGTAGTATTTAGGTTGTCTAAGAAATAGATTGTGATTGCACGGTCTAATATTAAAGCAAAACACATGAGTATGGCTAATCTAGTCACTAAAGTTATGTGGATAAAAATCTACTGAGTTATTAGCTGACATTCTCCAACTAGAAAATGGATTAATACAGACAGATTTACAGACAGATTTAGTCTTTCTTACAAACGGATTTTTGGTTACCAACGAAATTACCAACGGATTTTGTCCCTCTGTAAAAGTCCCGTCGGAAATTATTTACTGACGGATTTTTTCGTCGGAAAATTACTGACGAATTTTTCCCAGTTACCGACGGATTTTCCCTCTGTAAATTCTCCATCCATTTCCCAAAGACGACAAATTTTTCGACGGATTTTCTGTCTGTAATTATAGACGGATTTTCTGACATATTTTTCATCTGTAATTTAAACTTTGGAAAATCATCTCACACTCTGATTACAGACAGAAAATCCGTCTGTAAATCCGTCAGTCAGGTAAAATTTTATTTTTCTAATTACAAAATAAATACTTTAGATTTGTTTTCTAAAATTACTCCATAAAACACATTGTAAATTGAAAAAAAGAAAGCCAAAAATCACATAGATAAACATAATATTCATTACATGATACTTATAAAGTTGGATGTTATTTTTCAACACCATTATCCAATATCTCACTTTCTCAATAAAAAGATACCCCAAAATTTCTTTTAAACTACAACAGAGAATGGCAGGACTTTCAGCCTAAATTTTAAAACTATTTCCTCATGCTCTCTTTAAAGTTTAAACTCTCCAATCTAATCTGAGTTAGATGATTCTTCACTCCATGGTAGACTCTTGTGTGGCTGAAACTTGAAAGTATTTGTTCATCTACTTCTTCTTCTTTGATTTGTTTGCATTGGACTGAGCATATGCAGTTCCCTGGTGTCAAAAAATAGGACATGGACGGATTTTAGAAGCCTAGCAATGTTTTATAGGATTAAGAAAAAATGAAGGAGGATAACTTATTATCATATCATCAACTTAAAGTTAGCAATCCATTTAATATTGGATTACTTTTAAAAAAGTAGAGAGATTGTTAATACCTTAGATAGGTGTTATATTTGACCATGGATCCATAGCCCCAGAAGGATGAGGAGGGAAATTCCAAGAGTAACAAAGAAGACAGATTCCATGCTAAGAAAGTCACCGGCCTCGGCAACTTCAATGGTGCCGTTAAAGAAGGTATTCTGGTAAGGATGCTGGTCTATCTCATACAAAATAGTGCCAACAAGGTCAAAAGTTCCAGGCTAAAATCAAATGTATCAAAGTTTATTGAGTTACCATTATTTTTCAAACCAACAAGCAGTTCTGTCTCTTCTCCAACTGTTATCACTGCATCACATGAAAAATAAAATAACTCAATCCACAGTTGAAAAAATACAAATAAAAGAATACATTGAAAATCACATTTTTGTGGGATAAGCAGAATGACTATTACATCTTGCACTATTTTTCGGAAAAACACATATGGTATCAACTCCAGGAGCAGCAGGGAAGGTTGTCGCATTACCAAAATCTTGGACATCATCACCAACGATGCCAATATCATTTGAAGGTGAAAAAAAATGAAAAGCATATACTTTCTTTCTTGTTCAAGTACCAATAACTTCTTTTTTTTTTCACCCTAACTTTGTTCAAGTACCAATAACTTATTTTTATTGTAAAAGTATGTACCTTTTCATTGTTCCTATCTAATCTAATATATATATATATATATAACCTTCTCTTCAACAAACACAAAGCACTACTACATGGTATCTAGAGGTACATTAATCTTTATTCTCTCATCACATCACATAAGAAAAATTTTTTTGGTAGACTCAAAAAAATCTTCAATAAGAACAAATAATTGTTTTTACACTCTTCCATTATATTAACCTTTTCATAATCTCTTGCTCTCTAAACTCCATCAAAGGAATCAGAGCTGCAAATATAACCAGACGAAATCAGATTAGATCAATAACATAGGATTAGAACAAAATCTACATTAAAAGTTCGGAGAAAAATTGAAAAAAAAAATGTTCAATTCACCTGTACAAGTGCATTAGGGCAAGATTCAAAAACAATTAAGGAAACTCCTATAGGAGATAATATCTTCTCTAAAATTAACCCATTTGTAAGCTAAAAGACAAACAGATGTTTTAAGAACTCAGACAGACAATAAATAATTAACTATCATTAAAATTTAGAACAATCAATGGTATCCATGAACAACTTGGTCTAAAAATCAAAGCGGTGTCCTTTATGACTGAGCAAAAATCAATGGTATTCATTTAGCTTTTACCGCTCTGGACCAAGTCTCCACCATCTTGCTAATTAAAAGTTGGATTTGCAGATAGTTAAAGCAAATAGAAGTTAAGACAACTCACAAGCTAAGGAGACAAAAACTAGAATAGCGAGGCAATATCTGACCATCCATGGAAGACTAGATTCAGGAGTGCAGTTACATCTAGCAGTTTTCTCTGTGGAACAAGTCTCTGAATTTGATGCTTGTAGTTCTCTTAATGAAGTGTTGACGCTTGAAACAGGATGGCCATTCTTGTCCCTGATTTCCAACTTCAGAGTTACTGGTTGAGATTCCCAGTTTATTTCAATAGCTCCAAAGTTTAAAACGTGAAAATCTAGGCAAACAAGGTTTTCGAACTCTCCAGCTACCTTATACGAGTTTTACTAGATTTAGGTCTGATGACATGTCACCATGTCATGTTTTTCTATTCTTTTTTCTTTGGTTTCAATAAGTTTTATGCACTTTCTTGAGCCATAAGCAAGCCAATTGGGTAGATTTTCATGCTTCTTTTGATTTAATCAACCATGTATGAATTAATGCAATTTCATGAGGTTTTATGCTATATTTGTTGCATATTATGAAAGAATGAATATCTCATGATTTTGAGCATAGCTTTGATGTGTTTGGTTGATTAATGATAGGTGAAGAAAGCTTGGAGAAAGGTTGAAGCAAGAAGGAATGGCTAGGAGTAAGAGAGGACAAAACGTTTGAGCAAAAGTTTGCCTCAAACTTTAGCTCAAACTTTTGGAATCATTGAAAATGAACCAGGGAGCAAAAAGTTTGACCAAAAGTTTGCCTCAAACTTTTGGGCAAACTTTTGGGTGAAAAGTTTGAGCCAACGTTAGCCCCTAACTTTTTGGCTAACGTTGGCGCATGAAAAACACACCCTGGGAGCAAAAAGTTTGCGCCAACGTTAGCCTCTAACTTTTGGGCTAACGTTGGCGCCACACACCACAACAGCTTGAAGGGGTATACTTCCAACAAGAATAACTTGAGCTACAGAGCTCCAAATGAGGTGATTCAAGAAGCATTGGAAAGTAGGAATCAAGAACTTTCCAAGAATATATGGCACTGCATGGTGGACACTAAAACTGAGGGAGAAAACTGCCCCGCAATGTGCATAAACGAACATGGTGGCAACCTGCAGTGAGGCCAACTGACCTCTGCACCTTCAACGGAGTATAACTCGATCTGTAGAGCTCCAATTGATGCGCTTCCAACGGCAATGGAAAGTAGACATTCAGAGCTTTCCAACAATGTATAATAGTATGGGGTGGACAATACGTTTGAGCCTCCAGAACTGGCGTTTTCGCCAACGTTTGAGGCAAACTTTACCTCAAACGCTGCACACCAAAGCCAGCGACCATGCCCTCTTCAAATGATCATAACTTGAGTTGTAGATGTCCAATTGAAGTGAATCCAAGTGGGTTAGAAAGCCGACATTCAGAGCTTTCCAACCATATATGATAGTCTATATTGGGCATAAAATTGGCAACATGACAAGAGGACAAAGTTGGCGCCATAAATGTGCATAAGGGAGGCCAACGTTGGAGCAAAAGTTAGACCCCAAACTTTTGCCCCAACGTTGGTAGCAGCTGGATATGGGTGCTGATATGAAAATTTTGGGTAAAATTTTGCCTCAAACTTTTACTCAAACTTTTACTCAAACTTTTGCAAACTCAACCCGGTTCAATTCGGTTCCTCTTCAAACTCCAAGAGCAATCAACCAAGGCCTTTATCAACCCAATTCCATCAACAGCAAGGGCCCAATTGACACCACTCAAAGGCACAAGAGATAGTTAGAATAGAAATTTCATTTTAATTGTAATTTATTTTGAATTTCATTTTCATTTTGTAAAAATGCCTATAAATAGGCATTTGTTTCATATTTGTATGGGGGGCTGGCTCCATTAGGGAGCACGAGGATTCGAGAGCTCTCTTTAATTTTCTTTTCTTTGTTTTTGAGTCTTGGGTGGAGAATTGAAGGTGTTCTGTTTCATTCTCCCTCTGAGATTTCTCTCTGCTTTCTTTACTGCTTAATTGAATCGAAATTTCTGTTAATTGCTCTTCATCTACTTTCTCTGCAATTTACATTTCCTTTGCAATTGTTCTTGTTGGATCTAGGAAGGCATTGAGATCTAGACTTGGTTATCTAGTCTCTTGGGTCCTGAGATCTTAATTCCAATTTTACATTCTCTGTTTATTGCTTTTCATGTTTATTTACATTTCTGTTTTGGTTCCGAATCAATCAAATCCATCTTTTACTTCTCTGCTTGTTGCAATTAAACTTTTTCTTGTTTAATTTCTGCAAATCCAATTCCCAATTCCCTTTACATTTAATACAATTTATATTTCTTGTCATTTAAGATTCTTGCAATTTTAATTTCTTGCTCTTTAAGTTACTTGCCAATTTACATTCTGCAACTTTAAATTCATTGTCATTTACTTTCTGTTGGCTACAATTTCACACAATTCACTAAATGTCAGCTTGACTAAACTAATCACCCACTAAAATTGCTTGATCAATCAATCCCTGTGGGATCGACCTCACTCCCGTGAGTTATTATTACTTGATGCGACCCGGTGCACTTGCCGGTTAGATTTGTGTGTTTTGGGAGAAATTCATTTTCCCACCAAAATACTCATCAAGGTCTTGAAATCATATAATTTAAAACCAACCTGTAATGTGGCAATGACATTATACTTGGGCAGCACTAAACAGAAGCATTCATTTGTGAAAAATGGAAAAATATGGAGTCATGATCAGAATCGAAAGCACTAAAATAGAATAAATTGGATCTTTTGCTTCTTTTAACAAATATCTTTCGACTTAGGCATATGATTTACATTATACAATACATTTTTAAATATGGTACCATATGGTTTTACTTACACAGGGAATGCAAAAGAACAATTGCTGCCTTCAGATCGGTTAGAATTACTTAATTCAGAATACAATATTCCAAACTTATCAATTCCTTCTTGGATTTGCTCTCTTTCTATCTCTTTCATTTCTTCCTACAAAGTAATAAAAGAAGATATAAATCAATAAAAAACTAATAGTTTGGTGATAATTATTCAACCTCAAAAGTCACCATGTGTTTACCTGCTACTCTGACTTCGTGTATGTACTACCCAATTAGCATTTCATCAATTTAAGAACATGAACAGTGTCTTTTTTTTATAAGCAATGTTTAAATGCCATGAAATTAACATTAACATTATTAAAAGAAGATTGCTAGCACTAATTTGAGTAATTAATTAATAAGGTGGTATTGCTAGTAGAATACACCTCAAGCAGAAAAACATTGGAACTGGGAAGTGATTTAATTAAATAAATGATAAAATGACAAAGTCATTAGTTCTATATATGAATTCCTAATCTTCTGTTCTTCCATAATCTCTTTATTTAAATGATACTAATACAGATGCTATTTGTATTTTATTATTGTCTACTACTATAAACTATAAAGTCCTCTTTAATTAAAAAGAAATTAAAAATTAAAAAGAGATCTAATTAAAATTTGATTTATGTATATTAAAATAAGGAGCTATGATGCTGGAAAAACTTGTCTCTCAACAAATCTTCCTTCGGCAACTGTACCGAAGTTGTCGTCAAGTAAAAACTCACAATAGAGTGAGGTCGAATCCCACAGGGATTGATTGATCAAGCAAATTTAATTAGAAGAATGTTCTAGTTGAGCGAATCCAGAAATTGGGTTGAGAGTTGCAGAAAATAAAATGGCGGGAATGTAAATAACAGAAAAGTAAATGCTAGAACTAAAGGACTGGAAGTAAATGACTGAAAATAAATTGCCGAATTATAAATGGGAATGGGGGATTTGCTCATAAAAGTAGATCCCAGAAATTAAAGAGAATGGGTAAGATTAGAGATGGGGAGTTCATTGGGCTTAGGAGATGTTGCAATTCTCCGGATCAAGTTCATTTTCATCTTTTCCTCAATCAATGCACTCATTGATCTCCTTGGCAATCTTAAGTGATTGAATTGCAATTCCTTGCAATTCAATATCTCAAATCTTGATCAATAGCCAATTCCTTGGTCAATTGCTCATGAGAAGAGATGAAGTGTGGTCACTGATTATACCACATGCATTTCCCAAACCAAGTATTGAGAGGGTTACAGTCACATACCCATCCAAACCCAATTTGGTCCAGCATGAGAAAGCATTTCTAGCTTGATCTCTTCATTCCTCTTCCAAGGTTCAAAAGAGATCCAAGTTTGAATAGCTTCTCTTCCAAGATAACTACTCAATTGGATGAAGATCGAAAGCTTTCAAGTAAAATCAAGAGGAAAGATAGAAGAAGAACAATGAAAATTAGTATTGATCCATCAAATTACAACAGAGCTCCCTAACCCAATGAAAGGGGTTTAGTTGTTCATAGCTCTTGAAAATGAAAACAATGATGGAGAATACATCATAAAACTAGAAATTGCAAAGAAAGTAAAATACAGAGAGTGGTTCTTCAGCCCCTAGAACTCCTTTACAATTCAAAGCTACTCCTATATATACTACTCTTCTCAGCTTCTAGTTCACTCTTCAAGTCTTGGGCCTTTGGATCTTGAGTTTGAAGCAGTTCCTTTCTTTATTTGGGCTTGGCTTTGCTTGCAGAGAGAAAGTGCGGAGTGGGCAGAGACTTAAGCTCAGGGCGTAAGGAGTGTTAATCATTTAGTGAAAGTCCAAGTTCGAGAACGTTAGTGACACTTAACATTGTCACTAACGTTCCAATGCACCCCTTTTGCCTCACGTTAAAACCCACATTAACTAGATTAACGTGGCTTTTAACGTTGCCTTGTCAACCTTCGAGAACGTTAGTGACACTCAACATTGTCACTAACGTTCCAGTGTGCCCCTTCTTGCTTCACGTTAAAGCTCACGTTAACTAGGTTAACGTGGCCTTTGCCATCCTTCGAGAACATTAGTGACATTCAACATTGTCACTAACGTTCCAATGTGCCCCTAGGTCTCACGTTAAAGTCCACGTTAACTAGGTTAACGTGGCTTCTAACGTGGCCATCTTTTAGCCATCCCAACGTTAGTAACAATGTTGAGTGTCACTAACATTGGCTCATCCTTCATTTCTCATCGTTAGCTTCCACGTTAACCAAGTTAACGTGGAAGTTAACGTGACTCTTGGGGTTTGTGTGGTTGCTTCAACGTTAGTGACAATGTTGAGTGTCACTAACGTTGTCGACAACTCTTCATCCTCTACGTTAGTTCCCACGTTAACCAAGTTAACGTGGGAGTTAACGTGGTACTTAGCACCATAGGCCAACATTAGTGACAATGTTGAGTGTCACTAACGTTGGCTTCTCTCCCTCCCCCTTAACGTTAGAGGCCACATTAACTAGGTTAACGTGGCTTCTAACGTGGCCACTTATGAGTAATTACCAACGTTAGTGACAATGTTGAGTGTCACTAACATTGGCTCAACTTCTTTTCTCCACGTTAGAGTTCACGTTAACTTGGTTAACGTGACTCTCTAACGTGGACATTGATGGCTTTTTGAGAGTGTTATTGGCAATCACTTTTCTCATTAATCTTGCAAGTTACCTCCCCTTTTCTTGCTTCTTTTTGGTCCTGAAATCAAGCAACAAAGTGCATCAAAGCTCTAGTCCAAGTCATGAGTAATGCAACATAATATTTGTCACTAAACTTATGCAAAATCCTCATGAAATCATGTAAAATGTACAATGTATGCTTGAGTCAAGGCATAAGTGAATATTTACCCAAAACTAGCTTATTTCCTAAAGAAATGCATTAAACTAACCTAAAAACAGTAAAGAAAAGGCCAGTAAAACTGGCCAAGATGCCCTGGCATCACAACACCAAACTTAAAGCTTGCTTGTCCCTAAGCAAGTACTGGAACAAGAGAATGATGAATGGAATATCCAGAGGAATGAGTCATTCTTGTGGAAGTCATATTACTGATTTTATGGTGGTTTCATGCATAGCAACTTAGGTTCATTCCATTACTGGCTTTCAGACCTTTATGATGTCCCTAAACACTTACTTTGTTTATATCTCATGAGACTTTTATTCATTGATCCTTTTATTGTTATTTCAAGGGTTATTTGTGTTATTTAGGCTAAGTACTCTGTAAGGGGGCAACTCTTTAAGATAAGCTTTCAGCCAACACTCCCGAACCAGTTGGTTCAAGGTGCTAGGTGTTGAAGCACCCCTAAGGACTTACTCCCTCAAGTCTCTCCCCCATACATACACACCACAGGTATATAGTTTATTTATTTTCTTTTCTTGAGACCTTGGTGTCCAGCACCTCTTTGGGTTACTAAATGCTCTGTAGTGAGGGTTACTCTTGATAGTGGACTTTCAGCTGATAATCCTGAGTTAGTTAACCCAAGTTACCAAGTGATAAGGCACCCCTAAGAGCTTATTCATCCAAGTAGATCCCTCACACAGGAGCACCACAGACACTTGCCTCAAGATTAAAACCATTGATGCCTAGCCTTGCTGCTTACTCTTTTTCTTTTGTTTTTCACTTCCATTGTTCTTTCCCTTTTCTTTTCTTAGGATCTTGTTATTATCTTAGTCTCATGAGTATATCCAAAGTCAAGTTTTCAGGGTAGATAGTTGTCCTCCTAGCCTTGTGGTTGAACCAACTTAGCTAACTTATGACTACCCCAAAGATTCATGAATGCACTTCCACAATATGAACCCTACTCTGGTCTTTTAAAAACATAAACATTCTCTTCTTCATTTGATAAAAAGGGACATGCTTACAAGTAAATAAGGGAATGATGCAGTGACATAAAGACCAGTGCACATAGACTCTCTTCAATACCCAAAAACTAAAAATAACATGATTTGAAAAAGGTTTAAACATAAAATGGAAGCAGGTTCTATTTCATACAAGATCTTCCTTATTTAAAGCATATAAAACAATGGACTAAAAGGAACTCCACCACCTTTCATTCATGTGGATGCCCGTGCTCCCCTCCTTGCTTGTCCTCATTGTGTCTCTCATGAGTGCTTGTGCTCCCACTTCCTTTGCCTTTTCCAAGCAGCTTCTTCCAGAAACCACTATCTTCCATCTTCTTCTTGAGTGTCTCCTTTTGCTGTTTCACTTTCCTCTCTTCTTGTTCTACAAATTCTTTTTGGCCCTCATCATATGTGGGGATGGCATAGTGTAGATGATGCATATTAGTGGTCATGTAGTTCAACTCGGCTTGAGTGTTTACATAGAACTCCTCCCTATGTAGTTGCCTTCCTTCATTGAGTACACTGAACTCATTGAAAGTTTTCATTTGGGCTATCTGTCGCTGGTTGAGCTCTTGCAAGTGCTTCTCTTGAATCTCTTGCTTCTCATTCACTTGGTTGATGGCTTGAGTGAGCTGGGAGTATTGTTCCTGCTGCTGCTCCATTTGTTGTTTTTGCCATGCTTCCTGTTGACTCAGCCGGTTCAGTATTTGTTCTTGTCCTTCCATATGTCTCTGTCCTAAATCTTCAATGGCTCTTAGAAGGTGAGTCATATTCAAGTTGGCTGGGTTATGATGCTCTTCTTGTTGATATTCTTCCTGATGGTATTCTTCTTGATGAGCTCCTTCCTGGGCCCTTTGCCTTCCTATATGTGGCCTTCTTAGTTGCTGAGCCGGTGTGGTATAGACCATTCGCTCGAGTGTGACTGGCCTCCCTGGGTTCACCCAGTCTGGGCTGCTGTCCTCAAATATTACCTTGGCCTTGTTGCACAAGCGGAGAATGGTGCTGGGGTATCAAAGTCTGGCACTTGAGTCAGCTTTCTCAGCTGACTCTTGAATCCCTTCGACAATGAGCTCATGCACTTTGATTTCCCCACCTTGTACTAAGCATTGTACCATAGTGGCTCGATTGATGTTGACCTCTGAATTATTAGCAGCTGGTAGGATGGACCTCCTTACAAGCTCAAACCACCCTTTAGCCTCAAGGTGAAGGTCTCCCCTTTTTATGAATTTTGGTCTCCCATCTGAATACCTCTCTCAGTCAGCGGCTATGACATAGATATCTGATGCTATCTCTGAAAGCTCATCCTTATCGGGGCTTCTACTTATCCTTGCCTGATAACTCTCCTCATCAAAATGAGGTGATTTCAAGTGAAGAGCTCTTGTTATGGCACTTGGGCTGAAGTCCACCTCCCTTCCTCTCACATAGCTTTTGAAGGTTGGGGCTTTGGTCTTATCCTCTCTAACTGCATTTGCATAGAATTCTTTGATGAGGTTTCCATTAATCTTCCCCTCTGGACTGGTGAGCAATTGCCACCCCCTCTGTTCGATTTTTCTCCAAATCTGTGGTGATTCATTGGCGTTGATTTGGAAGATTAATTCTGGCAATATCCTTCTGGTACTTATCCGCTCAAATTCATGCTCATGAAAGGCAGTCTTGAATCTCTTGTCATCAAAAGGAGCACTCTCCATAGGCCCCTTCCTCTTTAGCCTCTTTGAGCTTGATGATGCCATGGCTTGAATTGTTGTTTGAGGGGGTTTGAGGCTTCGGATAGATGAAGAGAGGGTTGGTTAAGCAATTTGTGATGAAGGGTTTAGTGTGCCAATAGAAGTGTGGAGAGTGGGGATTTGAATGTGAGGAGTGAGCATGCACTACGGTTCACTTATATAAGAAAATCATGAGTGGATGAAGGGTGTGGATTGCATGAATATTTACTAGATGAACGGATGGGGTTGTGTATGAAGGGAAGACAAGGATCATCACTTTAATGAGAGTGATTGGTTCGTTCTTCAAGGGTCTTCTTTCTCCAATGTTGCATGGCAGCGTTTCCCCATGTGTTCCTTCTTGAGACATGTGTGTAGTGCTCTTCATTAAGTGGCGAAATCTCCCCCAATTAATTGTCCAATCAATCCCTTTTCATACGTCTTTTCCTTTCCTATAAAGATTTGAATTAAGAAAATTAATATCATAAAAAAAATTAAACTCTACGGCTAGAATAAAATGAAAGAAAGAATTTGATTGTTAGTTTATGAATTCCAACTAACTAACTAACTATTGGTGGGTCCTTATATGCATTTTGGTGGCACCATGGGGTGACACCAAACTTAGTTTGAAGCAATGTGATGAAAAGTTTTGTTCAAAGCTTCCAAGACTAGCATGCATCTTGGTTTGCTTTGAACACCAAACTTGTTCTTCACTATATACTGCATGATAAAGACTTCACCAAGTGTTTGTCAGGTTTGGGTTGAAATCATAAAGATTGACTTATTCATTATCATCTGAAAGAATATAAAACATGGGTTGCCTCCCATGAAGCGCTTCTTTAGCGTCACTAGCTTGACGTTTTTCTTTCATCACGGTGGTTGGTAGTGCTTAAAGTCCTCCCCTCTTGCTGTGGACTTGTATCCATTGGTTGGATCAATGATCTCCACATGTTCCAGGGAAAGAACTCTGTTGATAGTGAAGACCTTGGGTAATTAAGATGGCACAGTAGGGAGATTAGGGGGAATATCTGGGAAGTAGGCTGAGACAACTCTATCCCCTGGAGAGAAGTCTTCCGTAGGGATCTTCTTGTTCCTCCATCTCCTTGGTACCTTCTTCATTATTTCTTTTGAGGTTGCCTTCCCCTTGGTGACCTCTTTTCTCCAAGGAGTTGTGATGCTGTCTTCACCTGCCTCTAGAGGTTTGGGTTCCTCCAACTTTTTCTTAAGCTGTGGCAATTGCTGTTTTCCTTGTTTGTCAGTTAAGGGGGTCTCAAAATGAACTGGCTGTGCTTCAGTGCTTGTTTCCTCCTTCAGTGTCCCATTATCATTTATGCTTAGTTCCTTGTCCTCTTGAGCTGTTTCTTGTGAGAGTTTGAAAACATTGAAGCTGAGTCGTTCATCATGGATTCTCAATATTAGCTCCCATTTCTCTACATCGATAAGTGCTCTGGCCGTAGCTAGAAATGGTCTTCCCAATATGATTGGGTGAGTGTGACTTTCTTCCATGTCCAGAATGACAAAGTCTGTTGGGAGAAAGTACTTCCCAACCTTTAGCAACACATTTTCCACCATTCTTATTGCTTGCTTTTGAGTTTTGTCAGCCAGTCTGATAATGACATCTGTGGGCATTATCTCATTGATCTGCAGCCTCTTCACCAGGGATAAGGGCAGTAAGTTGATGCTGGCCCCTAAATCGCATAGTGCTCTGTCGAACATATTTTCACCTATGGCACAAGGGATATGAAAACTTCCTGGGTCTCTTCTTTTTGTAGGCAACTCAGGTTGAATAAGGGCACTACATTCCTTGTTCATCACTATAGTCTGCCCTCCCTTGAGTGAGCTTTTTCTGGGAAGAAGTTCCTTCATATACTTAATGAATGCAGGCATTTGTTGGATTGCCTTGATGAATGGTATGTTCACATGCAGAGATGCAAATAAGTCTAGGAACCTTGAGTATATTCTTTTTCCCACAGCACCATTGAGCAGTTGAGGGAATGGTGCATAGAGCTTCAGCAGCTCTTGTTGTGAGATTTCTGGTTCTTTATGATCTCTATCCTCCTCCTTTGTTGAGTTGTCTTCAGGTTGTTTGCACATTTTGCCTTGCTTGTCTTCAATCTCTTGATCACTTGTAGTGACCATTTTGCAATCTTCCCATCTTACTTTCTTTGCTTCTCCCTTGGGGTTTTTCTCAGTGTCACTAGGGAAGCTATCAGTAGGTTTGGAAATCTTCTCAGCTAAATATTCCACCTGGAATTCCATCTTCCTAATGGTTTCTCCCTGGTTCTTAATATTGGCTCGCACCTCCTCTTTGAACACCTTATTTTCTTGAATCTCTTGGCATATTCCTTCAAGTAAGGCTTCAATCTTAGAGAGCCTGTCATCAATTGATGAGTGGTTCAGAGCAGATGTGCTGTTTTGGTTTTGATAAGTATGTGGAGAAGTGTTGTTGTGGGGGTGTTGAGATGTCCTCTGGGTGAATTGTTGGTGAGCTGCATTGTTGTTGGAGTTGTAACGTCTCTAGTCTTGGTTTTGATCTTGCTCACTTCCCCACCCAAAGTTCGGGTGATTTCTCCATCCAGGGTTGTAAGTCTTGGAGTATGGATCATAGTTTTTCCTTGGTGAATTCCCAATGTAGTTGGCTTGCTCCTGACTCCCTTCTGCTTCTTGGTTTACTCCTTCTTGTGTTGTTGATGAAGTGGAGATTGCTGCTACTTGGTTCATCTCCATCTTCTTGGTGAGGTCAGCCAGCTACTGGGTAATGAGCTTGTTTTGGGCCAACAGAGCGTCTACATTGTTTAGCTCCATCACTCCTCTTGTGTTCCCTCTTTCAGAAGCATAGAAGTAGTCGTTTTCTGCTACTGTTTCAATAACATCTATGGCTTCCTCAATGGTCTTCTTCTTGTTCAAGGACCCTCCAGATGAATGGTCTACTGCCTTCTTTGACTCATAAGAGAGCCCTTCATAGAAAATGTGCAGCTGGACCCATTCGTTGAACATGTCAGGTGGACACCTCCTTGTTAAGTCTTTAAACCTCTCCCATGCTTCATATAGAGTCTCACCATCCTGTTGCCTAAAGGTTTGAACCTCAGCTCTCAGCCTATTGATTCGTTGAGGAGGGTAGAATCTTGCTAAGAATTTGTTCACCACATCCTCCCAAGTTGTCAAGCTCTCACTTGGGAAGGATTCCAGCCACTTGGCTGCCTTGTCTCTTAGTGAGAAGGGAAATAAGAGCAATCTATAGGCGTCAGGATGAACGCCATTAGATTTCACTGTGTCACATATTCTCAGGAAGGTGGTCAAATGTTGGTTGGGATCTTCTTGAACACCTCCTCCAAACGAACAGTTGTTCTGAACAAGGGTGATGAGCTGTGGTTTAAGTTCAAAGTTGTTGGCATGGATTGTTGGCTTTTGGATGCTACTTCCACAATTCCCTGGGTTTGGATTAATGTAAGAGCCCAAAACTCTTCTATCCTC
Organism: Arachis ipaensis; assembly: GCF_059453495.1. Lineage (NCBI taxonomy): Eukaryota > Viridiplantae > Streptophyta > Magnoliopsida > Fabales > Fabaceae > Arachis > Arachis ipaensis. The sequence continues at coordinate 119,134,718 of NC_142444.1, read as the reverse complement.
CCCAGCATGATTTGCTCCACCTCCTCTGCCATGGTTGTGAGTCTCTTCTTCATGATGATTTTCCATGTTTTCTTCCATGTTTGGTTCAAAGTATTCCTCAAACTGTTCCTCTTCTTCTTCAGCACCAACTACTCATTTTCCTCTTGCCTCCCTCCTTAGTCTAAGGAAGGTTCTCTCTGGTTCAGAATCAAAGGAAGCTGAAGCCCCGCTTCTTCTCCCTGTCATACAACCAACAAGTACAAGCAGAGAATATAGGTGCAGACAGTATTTGTGTCAGAATTGATGTTAGTTGTGGGTGATGCAATATATCAAACAGTTAGTGGGTTAGCAAATAGAATTGAAAATAACAAAGAAAAAAAAACGAGTAGATGGAGAAGGGAAGAAGTTTAGCTAAAACAAAAAGTAAATCACTCAAACAGAAAAATAAAATTCACAAAATAAAATGCTCAATCTAGTGATCTTCCAATCTAATCATTGTTGATGCACAATCAATCCCCGGCAACGGCGCCATAAACTTGATGCTGGGAAAACTTGTCTCTCAACAAATCTTCCATCGGCAAGTGTACCGAAGTTATCGTCAAGTAAAAACTCACAATGGAGTGAGGTCGAATCCCACAGGGATTGTTTGATCAAGCAACTTTAACTAGAAGAATGTTCTAGTTGAGCGAATCCAGAAATTGGGTTGAGAGTTGCAGAAAATAAAATGGTGGGAATGTAAATAACAGAAACGTTAATGCTAGAATTAAAGGACTGGAAGTAAATGACTGAAAATAAATTGCAGAATTATAAATGGGAATGGGGGATTTGCTCATAAAAGTAGATCGCAGAAATTAAAGAAAATGGGTAAGATTAGAGATGGGGAGTTCATTGGGCTTAGGAGATGTTGCAATTCTCCGGATCAAGTTCGTTTTTATCTCTTCCTCAATCAATGCACTCATTGATCTCCTTGGCAATCTTAAGTGATTGAATTGCAATTCCTTGCAATTCAATCTCTCAAATCTTGATCAATAGCCAATTCCTTGGTCAATTGCTCATGAGAAGAGATGAAGTATGGTCACTGATTATACCACATGCATTTCCCAAACCAAGTATTGAGAGGGTTACAGTCACATACCCATCCAAACCTAATTTGGTCCAGCATGAGAAAGCATTTCTAGCTTGATCTCTTCATTCCTCTTCCAAGGTTCAAAAGAGATCCAAGTTTGAATAGCTTCTCTTCCAAGATAACTACTCAATTGGATGAAGATCGAAAGCTTTCAAGTAAAATCAAGAGGAAAGATAGAAGAAGAACAATGAAAATTAGTATTGATCCATCAAATTACAACAGAGCTCCCTAACCCAATGAAAGGGGTTTAGTTGTTCATAGCTCTTGAAAATGAAAACAAGGATGGAGAATACATCATAAAACTAGAAATTGCAAAGAAAGTAAAATACAGAGAGTGGTTCTTCAGCCCCCAGAACTCCTTTACAATTCAAAGCTACTCCTATATATACTACTCTTCTCAGCTTCTAGTTCACTTTTCAAGTCTTGGGCCTTTGGATCTTGAGTTTGAAGCAGTTCCTTTCTTTATTTGGGCTTGGCTTTGCTTGCAGAGAGAAAGTGCGGAGTGGGCAGAGACTTAAGCTCAGGGCGTAAGGAGTGTTAATCATTTAGTGAAAGTCCAAGTTCGGGAACGTTAGTGACACTTAACATTGTCACTAACGTTCCAATGCACCCCTTTTGCCTCACGTTAAAACCCACGTTAACTAGGTTAACGTGGCTTTTAACGTTGCCTTGTCAACCTTCGAAAACGTTAGTGACACTCAACATTGTCACTAACGTTCCAGTGTGCCCCTTCTTGCTTCACGTTAAAGCTCACGTTAACTAGGTTAACGTGGTTTCTAACGTGGCCTTTGCCATCCTTCGAGAACATTAGTGACATTCAACATTGTCACTAACGTTCCAATGTGCCCCTAGGTCTCACGTTAAAGTCCACGTTAACTAGGTTAACGTGGCTTCTAACGTGGCCATCTTTTAGCCATCCCAACGTTAGTGACAATGTTGAGTGTCACTAACGTTGGCTCATCCTTCATTTCTCATCGTTAGCTTCCACGTTAACCAAGTTAACGTGGAAGATAACGTGACTCTTGGGGGTTGTGTGGTTGCTTCAACGTTAGTGACAATGTTGAGTGTCACTAACGTTGTCGACAACTCTTCATCCTCTACGTTAGTTCCCATGTTAACCAAGTTAACGTGGGAGTTAACGTGGTACTTAGCACCATAGGCCAACGTTAGTGACAATGTTGAGTGTCACTAACGTTGGCTTCTCTCCCTCCCCCTTAACGTTAGAGGCCACGTTAACTAGGTTAACGTGGCTTCTAACGTGGCCACTTATGAGTAATTGCCAACGTTAGTGACAATGTTGAGTGTCACTAACGTTGGCTCAACTTCTTTTCTCCACGTTAGAGTTCACGTTAACTTGGTTAACGTGACTCTCTAACGTGGGCATTGATGGCTTTTTGAGAGTGTTATTGGCAATCACTTTTCTCATTAATCTTGCAAGTTACCTCCCTTTTTCTTGCTTCTTTTTGGTCCTGAAATCAAGCAACAAAGTGTATCAAAGCTCTAGTCCAAGTCATGAGTAATGCAACATAATATTTGTCACTAAACTTATGCAAAATCCTCATGAAATCATATAAAATGCACAATGTATGCTTGAGTCAAGGCATAAGTGAATATTTACCCAAAACTAGCTTATTTCCTAAAGAAATGCATTAAACTAACCTAAAAACAGTAAAGAAAAGGCCAGTGAAACTGGCCAAGATGCCCTAGCATCAAGCTAACACTTATGAACTCATTGCCGATGCATATTTTAAGTATAAATAACAAAAGCTATTTAAAGACATAGATGCATGTTTTAAGTATAAATAAAGTAAAATAGTTTCATCACATCTAAGACATGGATAAATTACTATTGACACAACAAAGTATTCATTTCTTTTGTATAATTTTTACGAATTAAATTATTTTTATTTTTGTACTTTATATTTTATAAGAAGGAGCTGAGATGGCAATTGAACATATGTGATTTTCAACCCATCATCAATTCAACTACTTACTGTGCAAAATTGCAAACAAAGGAGCATGAACTATATATACATAGTACTTGTATTAAATTATCATCATCAGACATATAGAGGGGCAAAAAATTAAATAGTTCAAGTATTAAAAAATCAAGTTGTCTACTAGCCATTTAGTATTTAGAAGCAAACATAATAAGGATAACAAGAAATGAGTACGGGGAAGAGGACAAGTTAATTATATTATTATACGGACCTGGAAAATCTAAAGTACTATAATATCTTTGGTTCAGCTTTTTTGTGCCATGAGAAGTGTTCTGGTAACATATGGAAGTGTTCTGAAGCTTATGCATGAGAAGACAAAATGCCGTTTGCATTCTCAAGATGTTCCATATGGTTCTGGCAGCGGACAACAATCGGTTACTGGTATCCTCACTGTCGATGATTCCAATAGCTACTGGGTTATTTAAAATGAAAAAGGAATGGCTGAGTAGTAGTACAGAGTGAAGAAAACTAAAAAATAATAATTAAAAAATGATGTGAGAAAGGAAGGGTATACGTAGTACCAAAACACCATTGCCAAATGTGTCATTCCAAATCAATATCCCGTTTCTGAGGCTTTTCATTAAACAGTTTACATGAATCATTCGAAATGCTTTAATTAAATAAAAAAATTCATCACAGCAACCAAATAAATCACAAATTCAAAAACAAACGCTAGCTTAATCCCAAATCGGAAATGAAATCAAGTAGCAATTAAACTAACTAGAAAAAAATATAGTAGAAAATTCAAATACTTACCATCGATGTTCGGTTTGAAGAGAAGAAAAAGTCACTGAAAGAGGATTAAAATTTATAGTTTTCATCTTTAATTTGATTTTTGAGATAGCTATCATGAGTCGTAGTTTGTAGTTTTTCGCACTTCAAGTTCAAAGAAACTCTAGCATAGAATGGCATGTTAAAATACACAAATCTATTCATGTGAGAAATGATTCATGATAAACAAAAACATACAAAGATAAACCCATTCATCCAGCAATGGAAAATGTACCTCAAATATAACAGAAATTATGATGATCTGGCGCGAAGTTCTCCACCACGATCGGTTTCTCCCATTGACCCTGGCCATAATCGCAGCTTCCTCTTTGGAAATATACTGCAGCCTCTTCTCGAAATCATCGCTACGTCTTCTGAATATCCCATTCCAAATTCGAGAAATTAACCCCTACTTCTTACTCTTCTTCTTCTTCTTATTCTTTTCCTCCTCTCCATCACCAACAATAGCAGTGGCACCAACACTTTCCTCTTTCTTCTTCTCACCTTCTCCAACTATCTTATTTTCCTCACCCATTCTTTTCCGTTTTTTCTTCTTTCTTAAAACCTCAAACAAAATAGAAGAAACAACCAATTAGGATTTTGTTAACTGAATTTCGCTGTTAGCTATGATACAGCACCGTATTACTTGCGAGTAAGTGAAAGGTCAGCAATTCGTTAGGGAAAGAAGTGACCAAGAATGTGAAGGAAAGTGTGAGTGAGACAAAGAAAGTGGGATTAACGAACTTTCTGTGAAATTATTTTTATTTTTCTGTGAAATTAGCAGCAGTAACAGGGAAAGGACAGGGCTAGGGCTAGGGATAATGAAATCAGAATAGAATCACAATGGAAGGGATTAGGGATATAAACGAGAAGGAGGCAGAGGCCTACCTGAACTAACGGCGACAAGAAGAGATAATGACAAACCTCCGACGAGGAGAGAAGAAGCAGCGACGAGAGCGGCGCGGAAGGAGCTCGTAAGACAAGAGCACGGCGGAGAGAGCTCATACGACGATGGCAACGAAGGGAGCAAACGCGATGAAGGCAACGGAAGGAGCTCGTGCAACGCGAGCCGCGGCGGCGGTGACAGCGGAGGACGTCACATCTTCAATGGAGAGAGAAGGCAGGGAGTAATTCGAGGAAAACGTGAAAAAGTGAAATGAACCATTGGGAGTTTCGAGAACCTAACTCCTTATTCTAATATTTTCGATGGAAAAGTTTATATTACAGACGGATTTTCTGTCTGTAATAATTTAATAAAATGTAGCATTTTGTCTATTTAATTACAGACGAATTTTTTGTCTGTAACCATTTTCCACGAAAAAAATTAATTTTACCGACAAAATTCATTTTTTTTGTTTTCCGATAAAAAAAATCTCTCTAAAATTCCGTCTGTATTTTCGTGGGATAAAATCCGTTAGAAATATTTGTCTGTAATAACTAGTTTTCTAGTAGTGTATAACTTTCTAAACCTCCAATAATTTGTGTATTGTGATAACCTAAGTGTTGTGGTTTTATATGTAAATCTAATATTACATTCAAAATCCAAGCATTTAAAATTGAAAGTCCATTTTTTGGGAGATATTTTCATTGCAAAAACCATCCAAGTAAGTCACATTCTAAGGAATGTGCAAGTGGCAGATGTCATCACTAAAGTTAGTCCTCTAAAGCCTTTTTGCATTTCAGGTCCAAACCCAAGGTATTTACACCTTTAGTTTGAGGGTGAATCATAGAGTAGTTAGTGTAGTTGATGCGTTCGCATCTTTAGTAGTTTTTCTTGCATTCTTTTTATATTTTTACAAAATTAATTACAATTTCTTTCATCTAAATCGATTGATTTAAGATATTTTCTGTTGCTAATATATTTTCTAAGTACTTTTCAAGAAAATACAGGAAGCATCACTTAAGGGAATGGCGTGCAATGCCAAGAGGTGGCATGCAACGCCTTCAAAGACAAAAAAAGTGGCGTGCAACACCAAAGAATGGTGTGTAATGCCATGAAGCCAAAAGCCATGAAATCAAGTTCGCATGAAATGCCCTAGACTCCAAGAAGCATCGAAGTTGGCGTACAACGCCAAGCCCAGACGTGCAACGCCTTCGAAGGGCCGCTAAGTTAGTGTGCAACGCCAAGCCCAGGATGCAATGCCTTCGAGGCCCATGACCAACTTCGAAGCCCATGATAAGTTGGTGTGCCACGCCACAATGCCAAGTGCAATGCCAATCAAGGCCCACTCTCGATAGATGTAATTTCGGTCAAGATTGGGGAAGATTCTATTAAGATAGGATTTGATTTGGTTTGGTTTTATTTAGAATTTAAATTATTGTTATTAGTTATTTTATTTTTTCTAAAAGATAAGATAAGATTTAGTTTTGAATTTGAATTTTAGGTAGACTTAGAATATAAATAAGTGAACATGGTTCACAGAAAGCATTCGATTCCATCAAAGGCTATCACAGTTTTCATCTTTTGTTTTCATCTTTCTCCATGAATAACTAATTCCTTTTTGTTAAATGTTAGAAGATCTATTTACTTTTTCATGGATCATTAAACTAAATGTTTTATTCTATTTTAAAGTATGCATTAATCTATTTTCAAGATTGAGTTTTCATTCTTCATTCTTTAAAAGTTAGAAGTATTGGAAAATATTCTGATTCTATTTTGAATTCTGTTATTACTTTGGAAAATTTAATATCAGAATTAGCTTGAAAAATCTTTCTCATGACTTTTTAAATGACTAGGAATATTATATTAAAGAGTGTGCGACTCTTTCATTCTCATAATTTTCAACTGTTTAGGACTAGATTTGAATATGTGATATATAATTTGAACTAGAACAACTTTTTTATTATTATTTGAATTTAAATCAGAATTGTGCTAAACGTCTTTTCTTAATTGGTTGACCAAGAAATCGGTGATTAGTTAATTAAAGAGAAGTTGAATTGAGAAATAATTGGAATTCAATTATATATGTCTTTTCGTGAAAAGATCTTTGCATGCATTAAAATAGATAATCACACAGATTAATTTTTCTAGAAAATAAATATCTCTGAAACCTTTAACATTCTCAATCACTGCTTTCTCACATTCAAATACATGTTCATCACTGCCTCCACAATCGTTCAAGCATTCAAGATTCATTCAAAGCCCAGAACTATTCAAAGTTTCAAGCAAGACACGGTTCCAACCCTCAATAATCCATGTTCAATTGATTTAATTAGCGATTCAATCCAATTTTTGCTTATTCAATTCCTTAATCCTTGTGGAAATGATATCTATTCACTGTGATATTACTTGAATGATCTGGTGTACTTGCCAGTATTCAAGCACATCAGTTTTCCACTCATCAGTAGCCAATAAATGTGCTAAGAGAGTTCTAAAAAAACTTAATCAACAGCAAGTAGTTCATGTAGTTAAAGCAATTAGGACTTCCTTCCACAATTCTATTTAAGTCTGTTAAAGTGAATAAAGTGTGAAAGGTGTGATAGATATGTCTATAAATATCTCAATAATAACTGAATAATATAGCTTGATTTCACTCAATAGAAAACACTCATTTTCTGCTCTCTCTATTTTTCACTAATTTCTCTCTTCTAGCTCCTCACTTTTTCAACCTAGATTTGATACCTTCAGGGAGGAAGAACCTAGATCTATTTGAGGATAGTGACAAAAAGTTAAAAAAAAAAGTTAGATGTTGAGCATGCGATTGCCGCAAGAAAGACTAGTAAGAGTTTTGCTAGAATCAATAGAAGAGTCAAGCAAAAAGAATGTTCAAGAAAATCTATAAAGAGTTTTGCTATAATGGTTACATTATAACGGATGATGCCAAAATTGAAGGAGGGTAATGTGCGACCTTTTTCATAAAATCGGAGAAAGTTTGATACTAAAAATGATATGAAGGCTAGGAGAGTCCATTCGAGACACCTGTGATAAACCCCAATTCTGTGGTTTATCTTGTGCTTAATTTGGGAGATTTTATCACCTTTTCCCACATTTATTCAATGAAATAGCATGGTTTTGTAATTCTCCCTTGATTTGTGCTTAAATGAGAAAACATACTTTTTAGGCCTTAAAATAGCTAAATTCAATTCACTTTAATTTCATTCGAAGCCTTGATATGTTTGTTGAGTGATTTCAAGTTCATAAGGTAAGTATTGGATGGAAGAAGTGAGGAGAAAAGCATGCAAAGTGGGAGAACTCATGAAGAAATGAAGGAACCGTAAAGCTGTCAAGCCTGACCTCTTCACACTCAATCAACCATAACTTGAGCTACAGAGATCCAAATGAGGCGATTCTAGTTGCGTTGGAAAGCTAACATCCGGGGCTTTAAAATGATATAAAATTTGCTATATTTTCCTAACGTATAGGGGCGCACACATGCCATGTACATGTGTGCGCCAATGCAGCACGTGGTTCACTAAAAGTGAAATCATGGCCAGCGATTTTGCAGCTCATTTTGGGCCCAATCCAACCCATTTCTGATGCTATTTCATGCAGAATTCAAGCTTGGACAAGGGGGGAGCACTTGTTTTGTAGGGTAGCATCATGTAGGTTAGTTTCTAGAGAGAGAAGCTCCCTCTTCTCTCTAGAATTAGGTTAGGTTAATTTCTCCTAGATCTAGGTTTAATCTCATCTTTTCATCTTGTTTTCTTTATGATTTCTTGCTTCTGCACTTCCATTCTCTTAGCTTATGATGTTAATTTCCCTTTTATGCTCTCTTTTATGTTCATGGATACTTATGTTGGATTTAGATCTCTTTTAATGAAATTTAATGTTTGATGTTCTTTTATTTGATGATTTGAGTTGTTGATTTACTTTTCTTGCAATTGGTAGTTGGTAGATTTATTATTCTTGCACTTTTACCATGCTTTCCATTTGTACCCACCAAGTGTTTGACAAAATGCTTGGTTGGGCTTTAGAGTAGATTTTGAGCATTCTTGGCTTGGAAAGAGTAATTAGGCAATCTTGAGTCATGAAAACCCAACTTATGTTGGTAATCTAGAGTTGTTAGCTAGTATGATTTTCATTGACTCTAATCTCTTGCTAATTCAATTAGAAGGTGATTAGGACTTTTGGATTGAGATTAGCTAGTCTTATTAGACTTTCTCTCATGGAAGATAACCTATATCTTCTTCCATCATTGGGGATGATGTAATAAGATAAATTCTTGTTAATTATTGTTATTAGTGACTAGAATGGAAAGCCTATGATCTCAATTTTTGCCATGAATGTCTCTCTTTATTAATTTCTTTCTTTAATTACTTGCTTAATTTACTTTTTCTTATTCCTCTTATAACCCAAAACCCCATTGCATCTTCATAGCCAATAATTGACCACTTCATTGCAATTCCTTGTGAGACGACCCGGAGTCTAAATACTTCGGTTAATTCTTATTTGGGGTTTGTACTTGTGACAACCAAATTTTTGCATGTGAGGATTCTTTGTTGGTGTAGAAATATACTTGCAACGAGAATTCATTCAATTAGGAAAATTCTATATCAACAAAAGTTCTCACATCAAAATGGCGCCGTTGCCGGGGAGTTGCAATGGTGCTATGTTATTGGCTATTGTGAATATTGTGAATGTGTTTGCCTTTTACATATTTGTTAGTTTTTGTTAGCTTTAGGACTTTGTTGCTTATTTTTGTTAGCTTTTGCTTTTATTTGTTACTATGAATTCCCACCCCTTTGGCTATGAGTTTGGCTCAAATTGTAGGGAATGGGAACTATAATGAAAATATGCATCAAGGATGGAGCAATCAAGGATGGAGGGAACCTCAAGGAATTGATCAACCTTCTTGGCAACAACAACCTCCTCCGGTCTCTTATAGGTATAATTCCAATCCTAATGCATATCAATCTAATGGATTTGGTGACCCTTATTGTGATTGTCAACAACCACCACCACATGCCTATGAACCACCCCCTCAACATGGTTTTGAACCACCTTACTCACAAGCCCCATACCACCAAACAACCTCATATGACCCTAATCCTTATCTACCCTACCAACCACCTTATGAGCCATATGAACCATATATAGAACCACCACAATTCCAACACAACTACTCTCAAGAACCACCTCAATATACACCAACTCCATACCCTTACCAAAATGAACCACCTTCCAACTATAATGCCTTCCCCTCAAACAATGAACCCTCTCTTCCACCACGGCCCCCCGATGAAGCCCTCACGCTAAAACTAAGAGATCTTGACTCTCAACTCCAAAGGCAACAAGAGGGGATGGAAAAGGAGTTTAAAGAGCTAGGAGCCAAGATGGCTATCCTAGTGGAAGCTGTTAGCAATATGGCCTCCTCCCGACTAAGCCTAAGCAACGAAGGTACACCCATTGACGAATGTGGAGAGGCAATTAAGGAGCATAGTGAGGGAGTGAGTTTAGAGCTTCAAGGTGAAGAAGAGGAGTTGAAGCGAGGAGTGCAACAAGAGGAGGAAGTAAAGATAATTGAGCCGGAAGAAGTGGTTGAAGTCTTTGAAGAGGTTGACCAAGAGATGGATTCAATCATTGAAGAATTCTTAGGTACAATTGAATCCTCTCTAATTGGGCTTAACATGGAGATTGAAGAAGAAGATACCTCACCTCCCATACCCTTGGTAAGCAATGAAGAAGAGATTGAATTGGAAGGAAGCCACCAAGAGGAGGAGGTTGAGCAAGAAGCAAGCTCCATCATTGAAGATGATTTCACACCAACTAATAAGTCTTTTGGAATTGATGAATCTCCTTTATTATGTTGCGAAATTAATGACAAGGAGGACCATGCACAACCTCCAACACATGGTTTGAGCAATGAAGGGTGTATAGAAGAAGTTGGTGAGCAAGGAATTGAAGTTGAAGAAGCTTGCAAGGAGGTGGAGGTAGTCAAGAAGGAGCACAAGGGCGTAGACCTCGCATTGGCTAACTGTGGGGAGGTCCCCCTTCCTAAGTCACCATCATCCAACACAACATTCAAGTGGGTAAAATTCCTATCCCTAAGCTTTGCTTTCTCACTTGAATATGGTTTGATTGAAAATGATGGTCAACTTAGAGCTCTTTGTGGAGTTAAGAGTAGGAGAGAGTTGTGTAGTGGTTGGACACATCACTCTAAGTTCATGATGGTTGCATGCTCGAAGTTGAATAGCAAAGGTTGGTGTAGAACCAAATTGCATGGGTCTAGGAGAATGTTTGGATGCTTAATTGAGAATTCTAAAATCATGCCACCCAATTGGAATCATGATGATCAATTTGAAGATGGGTGTCAAAACAAAGTGTGGGATCCCGGATCGCACAAAGAGAATCAAATTTGGGAGCCCATGGTTTGTGTGGAACTCCATCAAGGCTTGGAGTTATCATCTTTGAAGACTAAAGCTTATTGGAGATTCAAGCATTGGTGGATGTTCAAGGATAGCTTCAAGCACAAGCCACCTTAAGAGGAGCTCCCCATAAGTCCAACTTAAGGACAATAAACAAAAGTGCTAGATGGGAGACACCCCACCATGGTAAATTCTTTTCATTTTTCCCTTTTGTACATATTGGTAATTAGTTTAATTTCATGTTTTGTTGAGTTTGTTGAGTATAATTGGTAGTATAATATGTTAAATAAGGTTTTAGGGTGTTTGGGTAGCTGTTTGGAGGTTTGAAATGCTTGGTTTGGTACAAGAACTTGAAAAAATTTTGAAAAACAGAGCACCAACCCGCGCGTGCGCGCACCTGGTGCGTACGCGTGCCTCAAGCATTTTCGATCATCCCACTACAAGAAAAATACCCATTCAGCCACACTTTTTTTAGACTACATTTGAAAAGCGTAGCCTATTCTAGGAATAGGCTACGCTTTTCTCTGTGTTTCCTTGTTGTAGGAGAATAGGAAACATATTTGTGGCATCACTTGAAAAGTATCTCCTTAGATATTATAAATATCACTTATAAAGCGTAGCCTTATCTTAAGAGCTATGGGTTCACTTTTTACACCAAAGAGTGCGCTTTTAAAGGGTAACTGGTGCACGAAATCGTGATCATTCCTTCCTTGGTAACGGCGCTAAAAACTCAATACGCACATTCATGTTCTTAATTCTGTTTCACAATTTCGTACAACTAACCAGCAAGTGCACTGGGTCATCCAAGTAATAAACCTTACGTGAGTAAGGGTCGATCCCACGGAGATTGTCGACTTGAAGCAAGCTATGGTCACCTTGTAAATCTCAGTCAGGCGGATTCAACTGATTTTATGAATTGATAAGTAAAAGATAAATAAAATATAAAATAGGATAGTAGTACTTATGTAATTCATTGGTGAGAATTTCAGATAAGCATATAGAGATGCTTTCGTCCCTCTGAACCTCTGCTTTCCTGCTGTCTTCATCCAATCCTTCCTACTCGTTTCCATGGCAAGCTGTATGTTAGGCATCACCGTTGTCAATGGCCACCTGTCCTCTCAGTGAAAATGGTCCAATGCACTGTCACTGCATGGCTAATCATCTGTCGGTTCTCGATCATACTGGAATAGGATCCATTGATCCTTTTGCGTCTGTCACTACGCCCAGCACTCGCGAGTTTGAAGCTCGTCACAGTCATTCAATCCCTGAATCCTACTCAGAATACCACAAACAAGGTTTAGACTTTCCGGATTCTCAAGAATGGCCGTCCATGGGTTCTAACTTATACCACGAAGACACTAATAACTCGGACTCGGTCCCCTGTATTAGATATCCAAGAGATATCCATTCAATCTAAAGTAGAACGGAAGTGGTTGTCAGGCACACGTTCATAAGTTGAGAATGATGATGACTGTCACGATCATCACATCCATCATATTGAAGTGCGAATGAATATCTTAGAAGCGGAATAAGTTGAATTGAATAGAAAAACAGTAGTACTTTGTATTAATCTTTGAGGAACAGCAGAGCTCCACACTTTAATCTATGGTGTGTAGAAACTCTACCGTTGAAAATACACAAGTGATAAATGTTCAGGCATGGCCAAATGGCCAGCCCTCACAAAAGTCTAAGATACCATAAAACTAATCAAAGATCTGATCCGAAGAAAGTAAAAAGTCCTATTTATACTAAACTAGTTACTAGGGTTTACAGAAACGAGTAAATGATGCAGAAATCCACTTCTGGGGCACACTTGGTGTGTGCTTAGGCTGAGCATTGAGATTTACACGTGTAGAGGTCTTTCTTGGAGTTGAACACCAGTTTGTAACCTGTTTCTGGCGTTTAACTCTACTTTGCAACCTGTTTCTAGTGTTTGACTCCAGAATGCAGCATGAAACTGGCATTCAACGCCAGTTTACGTCATCTATCCTTAATCAAAGTATGGACTATTATATATTGCTGGAAAGCCCTGGATGTCTACTTTCCAACTCAATTCAGAGTGCGCCATTTGGAGTTCTGTAGCTCCAGAAAATCCACTTTGAGTACAGGGAGGTCAGAATCCAACAGCATCTGCAATCCTTCTTCAATCTCTGAATCTGATTTTTGCTCAAGTCCCTCAATTTCAGCCAGAAAATATCTGAAATCATAGAAAAACACACAAACTCATAGTAAAGTCCAGAAATCTTAATTTTAATTAAAAACTAATAAAAATATACTAAAATCTAACTAAATCATACTGAAAACTATGTAAAAACAATGCCAAAAAGCGTATAAATTATCCGCTCATCACAACACCAAACTTAAATTGTTGCTTGTCCCCAAGAAACTAAAAATAAAATAGGATAAAAAGAAGAGAATATACTATAAATTCCAAAATATCAATGAAACTTAGCTCCAATCAGATGAGCGGGACTTGTAGCTTTTTGGCTCTTGAATAGTTTTGGCATCTCGCTTTATCCATTGAGGTTCAGAATGATTGGCATCTATAGGAACTTAGAATTCAGATAGTGTTATTGATTCTCCTAGTTCAGTATGTTGATTCTTGAACACAGCTACTTTATGAGTCTTGGCCGTGGCCCTAAGCACTTTGTTTTCCAGTATTACCACCGGATACATAAATGCCACAGACACATAATTGGGTGAACCTTTTTAGATTGTGACTCAGCTTTGCTAAAGTCCCCAATTAGAGGTGTCCAGGGTTCTTAAGCACACTCTTATTTTTGCTTTGGACCTTGGCTTTAACCGCTCAGTCTCAAGTTTTCACTTGACACCTTCACGCCACAAGCACATGGTTAGGGACAACTTGGTTTAGCCGCTTAGGCCAGGATTTTATTCCTTTAGGCCCTCCTATCCACTGATGCTCAAAGCCTTGGATCCTTTTTTTTTATTACCCTTGCCTTTTGGTTTTTAAGGGCTATTGGCTTTTTGCTCTTGCCTTTTGGTTTAAAGAGCTTTTGGCTTTTTCTGTTTGCTTTTTCTTTTTCTTTTTCTCTTTTTTTCGCCATTTTTTTTTCTGCAAACTTTTGTATTCACTGCTTTTTCTTGCTTCAAGAATCATTTTTATGATTTTTCAGATTATCAAATAACATGTCTCCTGTTCATCATTCTTTCAAGAGCCAACATATTTAATATTCATGAACAACAATTTCAAAAGACATATGCACTGTTCAAGCATTCATTCAGGAAACAAAAAGTATTGTCACCACATCAAAATAATTAAACTAGTTTCAAGGATGAATTCGAAACCATGTACTTCTTGTTCTTTTGTAATTAAAACATTTTTCATTTAAGAGAGGTGATGGATTCATAGGACATTCATAACTTTAAGGCATAGACACTTAAATACTAATGATCATGTAATAAAGACACAAACATAAATAAAACATAAGGCTCAAAAACCAAAAAATAGGAAAATAAATAAACAAGGAGATTAAGGAATGAGTCCACCTTAGTGAGGGTGGCGTCTTCCTCTTCTTGAAGAACCAATGGTGCTTTTGAGCTCCTCTATGTCTCTTCCTTGTCTTTGTTGTTCCTCCCTTATAGCTCTTTGATCTTCTCTAATTTCATGGAGGATGATGGAATGCTCTTGGTGCTCCATCCTTAGTTGTCCCATGTTGGAACTTAATTCACCTAAGAAAGTGTTGAGTTGTTTCCAGTAGTTTTGTGGAGGGAAGTGCATCCCTTGAGGCATCTCAGAGATTTCATGATGAAGAATTTCCTCATGCTCATGTTGAGGTCCATGCTCTCTTGTTTGCTCCATCCTTTTCTTAGTGATGGGCTTATCCTCTTCAATGAGGATGTCTCCCTCTATGTCAATTCCAGCCGAATTGCAGAGGTGGCAAATGAGGTGAGGAAAGGCTAACCTTGCCAAATTGGAGGACTTGTCAGCCACCTTGTAGAGTTCTTGAGGTATGATCTCATGAACTTCCACTTCCTCCCCAATCATGATGCTATGGATCATGATGGCCCGGTCTACAATAACTTCAGACCGGTTGCTAGTAGGAATGATTGAGCGTTGAATGAACTCCAACCATCCTCTAGCTACTGGTTTGAGGTCAAGCCTTCTTAGTTGAACCGGCTTGCCCTTTGAGTCAATTTTTTATTGAGCTCCTTCCACACATATGTCCATGAGGACTTGGTCCAACCTTTGATCAAAGTTGACTCTTCTAGTGTAGGGGCGTGCGTTTTCTTCCATCATTGGCAAGTTGAACACCAACCTTACATTTTCCGAACTGAAATCTAAGTATTTCCCCCGAACCATGATGAGCCAATTCTTTGGATTCGGGTTCACACTTTGATCATGGTTCCTAGTGATCCATGCATTTGCATAGAACTCTTGAACCATTAAGATCCCGACTTGTTGAATGGGATTGGTGAGAACTTCCCAACCTCTTCTTTGGATTTCAAGACGGATCTCTGGATACTCATTCTTTTTTAGTTTAAAAGGAACCTCAGGGATCACTTTCTTCTTGGCCACAACTTCATAGAAGTGGGCTTGATGGACCTTAGAGATGAATCTCTCCATCTCTCATGACTCAGAGGTGGAAGCAATTGCCTTCCCTTTCCTCTTTCTAGAGGTTTCTCTGGCCTTAGGTGCCATAAATGGTTATAGAAAAACAAAAAACAATGCTTTTACCACACCAAACTTAAAATGTTTGCTCGTCCCCGAGTAAAAGAAGAAAGAAAGTAGTAGAAGAAGAAGCAAATGGAGGAGATGGAGGGTGAGGTATTTTCGGCCAAGGTGAGAAGTTAGGGTTGTGTTGTGTGAAAATGAAGAAGGAATGAGAGGTTTATATAGGAGTGAGGGGAGGGTTAAGTTTCGGCCATTTAGGGTTGGGTTTGGGAGGGAAAATATTTTGAATTTGAAAGTAGGTGGGGTTTATGGGGAAGAGAAGATGGATGTGAGTGGTGAGGGGGTGATGGGAAAGAGTGATTGAAGTGATTAGTGAAGGGCATTTGGGGAAGAGAGTTATGAAAAGGTGTGAAGAGGAGAGAATAGGGTTAGGTGGGGATCCTGTGGGATCCACAAATCCTGAGGAGATCCTGTGGAGTCCATAGATCCTGAGGTGTCAAGGATTTTTTATCCCTGTACCCTTTAGATGTGTAAAATGCCCTATACATGCAATCCTGGCGTTTAACGCCAGACTGCTGCCTGTTTCTGGCGTTAAACGCCACTTCCATGCTCTGTTCTGGCATTTAACGCCAGGTAGATGCTTGTTTCTGGCATTAAACGCCAGTTTCATGCTCTGTTCTGGCGTTAAACGCCAGCCAGATGCTCCTTACTGGCGTTTAAACGCCAGTAAGCCCTTCCTCCAGGGTGTGCTGTTTTCAATGCTGTTTTTCATTCTATTTTTGATTTTTCAGTAGTTTTTGTGACTTCACATTATCATCAACCTAATAAAACATGAAATAACAAAGAGAAAATAAAATAAAAATGATTAAATAACATTGGGTTGCCTCCCAACAAGCGCTTCTTTAATGTCAATAGCTTGACAGTGAGCTCCCATGGAGCCTCACAGATAATCAGAGCAAGGTTGGGACCTCCCAACACCAAACTTAGAGTTTGGTTGTGGGTGTTCAACACCAAACTTAGAGTTTGGTTGTGGCCTCCCAACACCAAACTTAGAGTTTGACTGTGGGGGCTTTGGTTGACTCTGCAGTGAGAGAAGCTTTTCATGCTTCCTCTCCATGGTTATAGAAGGAGATCCTTGAGTTTTAAACACAAGGTAGTCCTCATTCAGTTGAAGGACCAACTCTCCTCTGTCCATATCAATCACAGCTCTTGCTGTGGCTAGGAAGGGTCTTCCAAGGATGATGGATTCATCCTCATCCTTCCCAGTGTCTAGGATTATGAAATCAGCAAGGATGTAAAGGCCTTCAACCTTTACTAACACGTCTTCTACTAGTCCATAAGCCTGTTTTCTTGAGTTGTCTGCCATCTCTAATGAGATTCTGGCAGCTTGCACCTCAAAGATTCTCAGTTTCTCCATTACGGAGAGGGGCATGAGGTTTATCCCTGACCCAAGGTCACATAGAGCCTTCTCAAAGGTCATGGTGCCTATGGTACAAGGTATTAAGAACTTTCCAGGATCCTGTTTCTTCTGAGGCAATCTCAGTTGATCCAGATCACTCAGTTCATTGGTGAGCAAGGGAGGTTCATCTTCCCAAGTCTCATTACCAAATAATTTGGCATTCAGCTTCATGATTGCACCAAGGTACTTGGCAACTTGCTCTTTAGTAACATCCTCATTCTCTTCAGAAGAAGAATATTCATCAGAGCTCATGAATGGCATAAGGAGGTTTAATGAAATCTCTATGGTCTTCAGATGAGCCTCAGAGTCTTTTGGTTCCTCAAAGGGAAAATCCTTATTGATCTCTGGACGTCCCAGGAGGTCTTCCTCACTGGGGTTCACGTCCTCTCCCTCCCTTGTAGGCTCGGCCATGATGATCAATTCAATGGCCTTACACTCTCCTTTTGGGTTTTCCTCTGTATTGCTTGGGAGAGTACTAGGAGGGGTTTCAGTGATCCTTTTACTCAGTTGGCCCACTTGTGCTTCCAAAATTCTAATGGAGGACCTTGTTTCATTCATGAAACTTAGAGTGGCCTTAGATAGATTAGAGACTATGTTTGCCAAGCTAGATGGGGTCTGCTCAGAACTCTCTGTCTTTTGCTGAGTGGATGATGGAAAAGGCTTGCTATTGCTAAACCTGTTTCTTCCACCATTATTAAAGCCTTGTTGAGGTTGTTGATCCTTCCATGAGAGATTTGGGTGATTTCTCCATGAGGGATTATAGGTGTTTCCATAGGGTTCACCCATGTAATTTACCTCTGCTATTGCAGGGTTCTCAGGATCATAAGCTTCTTCCTCAGAAGATGCTTCTTGAGTACTGTTGGATGCAGCTTGCATTCCATTCAGACTCTGAGAAATCATATTGACTTGCTGAGTCAATATTTTATTCTGAGCCAATATGGCATTCAGAGTATCAATTTCAAGAACTCCCTTCTTCTGAGGCATCCCATTACTTACAGGATTCCTCTCAGAAGTGTACATGAATTGGTTATTAGCAACCATGTCAATGAGTTCTTGAGCTTCTGCAGGCATTTTCTTTAGGTGAATGGATCCACCTGTAGAATGGTCCAATGACATCTTTGATAGGTCAGATAGACCATCATAGAATATATCCAGAATGGTCCATTCTGAAAGCATGTCAGAAGGATACTTTTTGGTCAGTTGCTTATATCTCTCCCAAGCTTCATAGAGGGATTCACCTTCTTTCTGTCTGAAGGTTTGAACATCCACTCTAAGCTTACTAAGCTTTTGAGGAGGAAAGAACTTGGCTAAGAAAGCCGTGACCAGCTTATCCCAAGAGTTCAGGCTATCCTTAGGTTGAGAGTCCAACCATATTCTAGCTCTGTCTCTTACAGCAAACGGGAAAAGCATAAGCCTGTAGACCTCGGGATCAACCCCATTGGTCTTAACAGTATCACAGATCTACAAGAATTCAGTCAAGAACTGAAAAGGATCTTCAGATGGAAGTCCATGAAACTTGCAGTTCTGTTACATCAGAGAAACTAATTGAGGTTTAAGCTCAAAATTGTTTGCTCCAATGGCAGGGATTGAGATACTTCTTCCATGTAAATTGGAATTAGGTGCAGTGAAGTCACCAAGCATCCTCTTTGCATTGTTATTATTTTCGGCCATATCTTCTTTTTTTTCGAAAATTTCTGTCAGATTTTCTCCAGAGAGTTGTACTTTAGCTTCCCTTAGCTTCCTCTTCAGAGTCCTTTCAGGTTCAGGATCAGCTTCAACAAGAATGTTCTCATCCTTGTTCCTGCTCATATGAAAAAGAAGAAGAAAGAAGAAAAGAAAATATGGAATCCTCTATGTCACAGTATAGAGATTCCTTTATGTGAGTAGAAGAAAGTAAGAATAGGAGAAGGAAAAGATGAGAATTCAAACACAGGGGTGAAGATAGAAGTGTTAATGGATGAATAAATAAATAGAAGGAGATTAGAGATGAGAGAAGAATTCGAAAATTTAACAAAATAAAATAAAAATATTTTAAATTTAAATTTAAAATTTGAAAATTAAAATTGAAATTGAATTAAATTAAAATTAAAACAATTAGTTAATTAAAACGAAATTTTGAAAAAGAGGGAAGGGATTTTCGAAAATTATAGGTAGAGAGTTAGTCGGGCAGTTTTGAAAAAGATATGATTGAAACAAAAAGATATGATTGATTAAAAGAGATTTGAAATTTGTTTTTGAAAAAGATATGATTGAAATTGAAAAAGATATGATAAGGAATTGAAAAGATTTAATTTTGAAAACTAAAGTTGATTACTTAACTAACAAGAAACAAAAAGATATGATTTTAAAATTTAAAGATTGAACCTTTCTTAATAGGCAAGTATCAAACTTAATTTTTTTTTTTTTGAATCAATCACATTAACTGTTAGTAAAGATTTGAAATTATGAAACAAAATAAGAAAAAGATTTTTGAAAATCATTTTGGAATTTTCGAAAATTATGAAAGAAAAATGAAAAAGATTTTATTTTTGAAAAAGATTTGAAAAAGATAAGATTTTTAAATTGAAAATTTGATTTGATTCATAAGAAATAACTAAATTTTAAAAATTTTTGACTAAATCAAATCAAATTTTCAAAAATTATGAGTGAAATAAGTGAAAGATATTTTTTTTATTTTTGAATTTTCAATGAAGAAAGAGAAAAACAACCCAAAGACTCAATGCATAAAAATTTTGGATCAAAACATGTGATGCATGCAAGAACACTATGAATGTCAAGAAGAACACCAAGAACACTTTGAATGTCAAGATGAACACCAAGAACTTATTTTTGAAAAATTTTCAAGAAAAGAAAACATGCAGGACACCAAACTTAAAAATTTTTATTCTTTAGACATTAATAAATTGAAAATGCATATGAAAAACAAGAAAAGACACATAACAAGAAAATATGAAGATCAAACAAGAGGACTGGCCAAGAACAACTTGAAGATCATGAAGAATGCAATGCATGAAATTTCGAAAATAATTTTTAGAAAATTAAAAAGATGCAATTGACACCAAACTTAAAACTTGACTCTAGACTCAAACAAGAAACATCAAATTATTTTTTATTTTATGATTTTGTTATTTTTTTTTTTGGTTTTTTTTTTCGAAAATAAGAAATAAAAAGCTTGAAAATAAAATAAAATTACCTAATCTGAGCAACAAGATGAACCGTCAGTTGTCCAAACTCGAACAATCCCCGGCAACGACGCCAAAAACTTGGTGTACGAAATCGTGATCATTCCTTCCTTGGTAACGGCGCTAAAAACTCAATACGCACGTTCATGTTCTTAATTCTGTTTCACAACTTCGTACAACTAACCAGCAAGTGCACTGGGTCGTCCAAGTAATAAACCTTACGTGAGTAAGGGTCGATCCCACGGAGATTGTCGGCTTGAAGCAAGCTATGGTCACCTTGAAAATCTCAGTCAGGCGGATTCAACTGATTTTATGAATTGATAAGTAAAAGATAAATAAAATATAAAATAGGATAGTGGTACTTATGTAATTCATTGGTGAGAATTTCAGATAAGCATATAGAGATGCTTTCGTCCCTCTGAACCTCTACTTTCCTTCTGTCTTCATCCAATCCTTCCTACTCCTTTCCATGGCAAGTTGTATGTTAGGCATCACCGTTGTCAATGGCCACCTGTCCTCTCAGTGAAAATGGTCCAATGCACTGTCACTGCATGGCTAATCATCTGTCGGTTTTCGATCATACTGGAATAGGATCCATTGATCCTTTTGCGTCTGTCACTACTGGTGCACGAATTGTGAATCACACTTTTCACAACGCGTACCACTAACCAGCAAGTGCACTGGGTCGTCCAAGTAATACCACACGTGAGTAAGGGTCGAATCCCACGGAGATTGTTGGTTTGAAGCAATCTATGGTTATCTTGTAAATCTTAGTCAGGAAGTCAATTATGTTTATCAGTTGAATTGCGAATAAACAATAGAGCATGGATTAAAGGTTACTTGTTATGCAGTAATGGAGAATATGTTGGAGTTTTGGAGATGCTTTGTCTTCTGAATCTCTGCTTTCCTCTGTCTTCTTGTTCACGCACGCACGTCCTCCTATGGCAAGCTGTGTGTTGGTGGATCACCGTTGTCAATGGCTACCTTCCATCCTTCCAGTGAAAACTACGCTCACGCGCTCTGTCACAGCACGGCTAATCACCGGTTGGTTCTCGATCCGGTTGGAATAGGATTTACTATCCTTTTGCGTCTGTCACTAACGCCCAGCCTTCAGGAGTTTGAAGCTCGTCACAGTCATTCAATCCTTGAATCCTACTCGGAATACCACAGACAAGGTTTAGACTTTCCGGATTCTCATGAATGCCGCCATCAGTTCTAGCTTATACCACGGAGATTCTGATTAAGGAATCTAAGAGATCCTCATTCAATCGTATATAGAACGGAGGTGGTTGTCAGGCACACGTTCATGATTTGAGGAAGGTGATGAGTGTCACAGATCATCACCTCCATCACAGTTAAGCGCGAATGAACATCTTAGATAGGAACAAGCGTGTTTGAATGGAAAACAGAAATACTTGCATTAATTCATCAAGACACAGCAGAGCTCCTCACCCCCAACAATGGGGTTTAGAGACTCATGCCGTCAGAGAATACAAAGTTTAGATCTGAAATGTCATGAGATACAAAATAAGTCTCTAAAAGTTGTTTAAATACTAAACTAGTAGCCTAGGATTACAAAATATGAGTGGACTATGATGGATGATGCAGAGGTCCACTTCTGGGGCCCACTTGGTGTGTGCTGGGGCTGAGATTTGAGTGAGTCACGTGTAGAGGCTATTTGTGGAGTTGAACGCCAGTTTTTATGCCAGTTTGGGCGTTCAACTCCAGTTTTTTATCCTTTTCTGGCGCTGGACGCCAGAATTGGGCAGAGAACTGGCGTTGAACGCCAGTTTACATCGTCTATCCTTGTGCAAAGTATGGACTATTATATATTGCTGGAAAGCCCTGGATGTCTACTTTCCAATTAAATTGGAAGCATGCCATTTCGAGTTCTGTAGCTCCAGAAAATCCACTTTGAGTGCAGGGAGGTCAGAATCCAACAGCATCAGCAGTCCTTTTTCAGCCTGAATCAGATTTTTGCTCAGCTCCTTCAATTTCAGCCAGAAAAATACCTGAAATTACAGAAAAATACATATCTCATAGTAAAGTCCAGAAATATGAATTTTTCATAAAAACTACTAGAAATAGACTAAAAACTAACTAAAACATACTCTAAACTATATGAAATTATCCCCAAAAAGCGTATAAAATATCCGCTCATCACAACACCAAACTTAAACTGTTGCTTGTCCTCAAGCAACTAGACAAATAAAATAGAAGACTAATAGGTTGAGAAGCAATAATATCTTAGAGTTTTTTGATTGAAGCTTAGATCCTAATTAGATGAGCGGGACTAGTAGCTTTTTGCTTCTGAACAGTTTTGGCATCTCACTTTATCCATTGAAGCTCAGAGTGATTGGCATCTATAGGAACTCAGAATTCAGATAGTGTTATTGATTCTCTTAGTTCAGTGTGATGATTCTTGAACACAGCTTCTTTATGAGTCTTGGCCGTGGCCCTAAGCACTTTGTTTTCCAGTATTACTACCGGATACATAAATGCCACAGACACATAACTGGGTGAACCTTTTCAGATTGTGACTCAGCTTTGCTAAAGTCCCCAATTAGAGGTGTCCAGAGTTCTTAAGCACACTCTTCTTTTTGCTTTGGACCTTGACTTTAACCGCTCAGTCTCAAGTTTTCACTTGACACCTGCACGCCACAAGCACATGGTTAGGGACAGCTTGGTTTAGCCGCTTAGACCAGGATTTTAGTCCTTTAGGCCCTCCTATCCACTGATGCTCAAAGCCTTGGGATCCTTTTTATTTGCCCTTGCCTTTTGGTTTTAAGAGCTTTTGGCTTTTTCTGCTTGCTTTTTTTTTTTTTCTGCAAGCTTTGTTCTTTGCTGCTTTTTCTTGCTTCAAGAATCATTTTTATGATTTTTTAGATTATCAATAACATGTCTCATGTTCATCATTCTTTCAAGAGCCAACATATTTAACAGTCTTAAACAACAAATTCAAAAGACATATGCACTGTTCAAGCATTCATTCAGAAGATAGAAAGCATTGCCACCACATTTAACCAATTAGAATTTCTTTTATTAAACTCGAAATTTTATTGCTTCTTATTCAAAAGATCTACTATTTTATTCATGTTTAATGATGATGAGAAAAATAAACTATAGCTTAATTGGAGATAAAATCAAATAGATACTAATTACTATTATATGACTTCTAAGGTAAACTTTTATAAGGACACTGTCACAGAGTTAAGGCAGAAATTGGAAATTAACAACCTTTATTCTGGGGGCACGGGGGTTCCTCTGATCCTTGGGATGCTTGGTACTACAAGAGAAGACTTTTGGCGCTTCAGTTCCCTTAAGTCACGCCCCTGCTCCTCTTGTTCTTTAAACATATAGGTCAGCATTTGACTGTGTTCCTTCTGTTGTTTTATTATTTGCTCCATAGCTTCTTGTATCTTGGTGACAGACGTCTCAAGATATTCCCAATATTCCGCTTGAGGAATCTCTGGGAGGAATTCCTGTGCTCTCTTCTTGATGGGATCCTCCTGTGCTTGTTGTCTCTCCATTGATGCTTTGGTGATTGACTTTTCAATTAGGATATATTCAGTTATTCCCATCCTTACTCCAGCGTCCTTGCAGAGCAGAGAAATCACGCTTGGATAAGCCAACCTGGCCTCTTTTGAATTTTTGTTAGCAATCTTGTAGAGTTCAGTGGAGATCAGCTGATGAACCTCCACTTCCTTCCCCATCATGATGCAATGAATCATCACTGCTCTTTTAACTGTGACTTCAGAACGGTTGCTAGTGGGCAACAGAGAACGCCCAATGAAGTCCAGCCATCCTCTGGCAACTGGTTTGAGATCCTCTCTCTTGAGTTGATTTGGGACGCCCTTTGTGTTGGTGGTCCACCTGGCTCCAGGGATACATATGTCCTCTAGAATCTTATCCAGGCCAATGTCTGCTCTCATCATCTTCCTGTTGAAGGAGTCTGAATCATCCTTTAGCTGAGGTAGCTTTAATATCTCTCTGATCTTGTTAGGGGTGGTATGAACAATCTTTCCCCTGACCATGGTCCGAAATTCGTAGCAGGCAGTTCCAGATAGTCTTTGCTTGTCAGTCTGCCACATATTAGCATAGAACTCCTGGACCATGTTCCTTCCTACTTTCGTTTCAGGATTAGCTAGGACTTCCCAGTTCCTGATTCGAATTTGTTCCTGGATCTCCGGATATTCATCTTCTTTCAGATCGAATCTAACTTCCGGGATCACTGATCTCAGACCCATTACTTTAAGATAATGGTCTGAATGTTCTTTAGATAAGAACTTCCCTTGATTCCAAAGTGGTTTTGGAACGCTCTCTTTCTTGCCTCTTGGAGTGGATTGTTTTCCTTTGGGAGCCATGATCTTAGTGATCTCGGATAAACACACCAAACTTAGAGGTTTGCTTGTCCTCAAGCAAAAGAAAAGAAAGGAGAGGGATAGAAGGAGATCGAGGTGCACTTGTTGATGGAGGAGGGGGGAGGCCGAACCCAATTTTAAAGGGGTGGGGGGGTGGGTTTTCGAAAAATTGGAAGAGATAAGATAAAAAGATTGAGTTGAAAAAGATAAGATAGAAGATAGAGTTTAATTTTGAAAAGATATGATAGATTTTTGAAAAAGATAACTCTGAATTTTGAAAAAGATAATATGGATTAGTTGAAAAGATTTTTGAGTGAAAAAGATAGATTTGTTTTCAGAAAAGATTTTGAAAAGGGTTGGATTGAATTTGGAAAGATGGATTTTTTTGAAATTAAGGATTTTAGAAATCAGGGTTCTTGACATGTTCATGTAAAAATCATGCATTGAAGCATAAAATTTGAAATTAGAATGGAAATACGTGTGGGATAAATGGATTTGGCTCCTCCTTGTCTTCCTGGCGTTTGAACGCCCAAACACTGCTTGTTTTGGGCGTTCAACGCCCAAATGCTGATCTCCTGGGCGTTCAGCGCCCAGTTGCTGCCATTACTGGCGTTCAACGCCCATTGGGTGCCTGTTTCTGGCGTTGAACGCCCAGATTGCTGCCCTTACTGGCGTTCAGCGCACAGTGGATGCCCATTTTGGGCGCTGAACGCCCAAAATGCCCCTTTACTGGCGTTTTCTTGCCATTGAGCTTCCTATCTCTGTTTTGTGTGCAGATTCCTTCTGTAACCCTGTAAACTTATACAAATGATTCTGTACCTTAGTGTCAGTGAACTTTATATAAATAAATAAAAATAAAAATAGGGCAAAAATGCTTAGAGGATTGATGCCCTATGGATGGGTTGCCTCCCAGCAAGCGCTTCTTTATTGTCTTTAGCTGGACCTTGCTGAGCTTTTAATCTAGCTTCAGCCTTGAGCATTCTTGCTCAATGTTGCCTTCAAGATAATGCTTGATTCTCTGTCCATTGACAATGAACTTCTTATCAGAATCAATATCTTGAAGCTCCACATAACCATATGGTGACACACTTGTAATCACGTATGGTCCCCTCCACCGGGATTTCAGTTTCCCGGGGAATAGCCTGAGTCTAGAGTTAAACAACAGGACCTTCTGTCCTGGTTCAAAGATTCTAGATGACAGCTTTCTGTCATGCCATTTTTTTTATTTTTCTTTATAAAGCTTGGCATTTTCGAAAGCTGTGAATCTGAATTCCTCTAGCTCATTTAGCTAGAGCAATCGTTTTTCTCCTGCTAATTTGGCATCAAAGTTTAGGAATCTGGTTGCCCAGTAGGCCTTATGTTCCAGTTCCACGGGCAAGTGGCATGCCTTACCATACACGAGTTGGTATGGAGAGGTCCCTATAGGGGTCTTGAATGCTGTTCTGTAAGCCCACAGAGCATCATCCAAGCTCCTTGCCCAATCCTTTCTACAGGTATTTACTGTCCGTTCCAGGATTCTCTTTAATTCTCTGTTAGAGACTTCAGCTTGCCCATTGGTTTGTGGATGATATGGGGTGGCCACTTTGTGGCGAATTCCATACCGAACCATGGAAGGGTAAAGCTGTTTATTGCAGAAGTGAGTGCCCCCATCACTGATTAACACTCTAGGGACACCAAACCTGCTAAAGATATGTTTCTGGAGGAACTTCAGCACTGTTTTAGTATCATTGGTGGGTGTGGCAATAGCCTCAACCCATTTTGATACATAGTCAACTGCCACCAGAATATAAGTGTTTGAATATGATGGTGGAAAAGGTCCCATGAAGTCAATTCCCCATACATCAAACAACTCAATTTCCAAGATTCCTTGTTGAGGCATGGCGTAACCATGAGGCAGATTACCAGCTCTTTGGCAACTGTCACAATTACGTACAAACTCTCGGGAATCTTTATAGAGTGTGGGCCAATAGAAGCCACATTGGAGGACCTTGGTGGCTGTTCGCTCACCTCCGAAATGGCCTCCATATTGAGATCCGTGGCAATGCCATAGGATTCTCTGTGCTTCCTCTCTGGGGACACACCTACGGATAATTCCGTCTGCACATCTCTTAAAGAGATAGGGTTCATCCCACAAGTAGTACTTTGCATCAGTAACTAATTTCTTCTTTTGTATTCTATTGTACTCCTTGGGTATGAACCTTGCAGCTTTATAGTTTGCAATATCGGCAAACCATGGTGCTTCCTGAATGGCAAATAGATGCTCATCAGGGAACGTCTCAGAGATCTCAACAAAGGGGAGGGACGTCCCTTCCACTGGCTCTATCCGGGACAGATGATCAGCCACTTGGTTCTCTGTCCCTTTTCTGTCTCTTATTTCTATATCAAACTCTTGCAGAAGCAATACCCATCTGATGAGCCTGGGTTTTGAATCCTGCTTTGTGAGTAGATATTTAAGAGCAGCATGGTCAGTATACACAATCACTTTTGATCCTACTAAGTATGATCTGAACTTGTCAATGGCGTAAACCACTGCAAGTAGTTCTTTTTCTGTGGTTGTGTAATTTTTCTGGGCATCATTTAGAACGCGACTGGTATAATAAATGACATGCAGAAGCTTGTCATGCCTCTGTCCCAATACTGCACCAATAGCATGATCACTGGCATCACACATTAGCTCAAATGGTAATGTCCAGTCTGGTGCAGAAATGACTGGTGCTGTGACCAGCTTAGCTTTCAGCGTTTCAAACGCCTGCAGGCACTTTGTGTCAAACACAAATGGCGTGTCAGCAGCTAGCAGATTGCTTAGAGGTTTTGCGATTTTTGAAAAATCCTTTATAAACCTCCTATAGAATCCTGCATGCCCCAGAAAGCTTCTGATTGCCTTAACATTGGCAGGTGGTGGTAATTTTTCAATTACCTCTATTTTTGCTTGATCCACCTCTATTCCCTTGTTTGAGATTTTATGCCCAAGAACAATTCCTTCAGTCACCATGAAGTGACACTTTTCCCAGTTTAAAACTAGGTTGGTCTCTTGGCATCTTTTCAGAACAAGTTTCAGGTGATCAAGACAGGAGCTGAATGAGTCTCCATATACTGAGAAGTCATCCATGAAGACTTCCAGAAATTTTTCCACCATGTCAGAGAAAATAGAGAGCATGCATCTCTGGAAGGTTGCAGGCGCATTACATAACCCAAATGGCATCCTTCTATAAGCAAACACTCCAGATGGGCATGTGAATGCTGTTTTCTCTTGATCCTGGGGATCCACTGCAATCTGGTTATAGCCTGAATAGCCATCCAAAAAGCAGTAATAATCATGACCTGCTAGTCTCTCTAGCATCTGGTCTATGAATGGTAAAGGAAAATGATCCTTTCTGGTGGCTGTATTGAGCCTTCTGTAGTCAATACACATGCGCCACCCTGTAACTGTTCTTGTGGGAACCAGTTCATTTTTTTCATTATGAATCACTGTCATGCCTCCCTTTTTTGGGACGACTTGAACAGGGCTCACCCAGGGGCTATCAGAAATAGGATAAATAATCCCAACCTCTAGTAACTTGGTGACCTCTTTCTGCACCACTTCCTTCATGGCTGGATTTAGCCGCCTCTGTGGTTGAACCACTGGTTTGGCATTGTCCTCCAATAGGATTTTGTGCATGCATCTAGCTGGGCTTATGCCCTTAAGGTCACCTATGGACCACCCAAGAGCTGTCTTGTGTGTCCTTAGCACTTGAATAAGTGCTTCCTCTTCCTGTGAATTTAAAGCAGAGCTTATGATCACTGGAAAAGTGTCATCTTCTCCCAGAAATGCATATTTCAAGGATGGTGGTAGTGGCTTGAGCTCGGGTTTAGGAGGTTTTTCCTCTTTCAGAAGAAAGTTCAGAGGCTCTTTCATGTCCTCTGAATCCTCCAAATCAGGCTGAACATCTTTAAAGATGTCTTCCAACTCTGATTCGAGACTCTCAGCCATGTTGATCTCTTCTACCAAAGAGTCAATGAGATCAACTTTCATGCAGTCTCTTGATGTGTCTGGATGCTGCATGGCTTTGACAGCGTTCAACTTAAACTCATCATCATTGACTCTCAGGGTTATTTCCCCCTGTTGGACGTCAATGAGGGATCGTCCAGTTGCTAGGAAGGGTCTTCCTAGAATGAGAGTAGCACTCTTGTGCTCCTCCATTTCCAGCACAACAAAGTCAGTGGGAAAGGCGAATGGCCCAACTCTGACAATCATGTCCTCAATCACGCCTGATGGGTATTTAGTGGAACCATCAGCAAGTTGGAGACATATCCGGGTTGGTTTAACTTCTTCAGTTAAGCCAAGCTTCCTGATAGTGGATGCAGGTATCAGGTTGATGCTTGCCCCAAGATCGCATAAAGCTGTCTTGGTGCAATCACCTTCTAATATGCAAGGTATCAGAAAACTCCCAGGGTCTTTAAGCTTTTCAGGAAAGCTTTTCAGAATGACTGCACTGCATTCTTCAGTGAGGAGAACTCTTTCTATTTCTCTCCACTCCTTTTTATGACTCAAGATCTCTTTCATGAACTTGGCATAAGAAGGTATTTGCTCAAGTGCCTCTGCAAATGGAATCTTTATTTCAAGAGTCCTTAGATAATCTGCAAAGCGAGCAAATTGCTTATCCTGCTCCTCTTTCCGGAGTTTTTGAGGATAAGGTATCTTGGCTTTATATT
Organism: Arachis ipaensis; assembly: GCF_059453495.1. Lineage (NCBI taxonomy): Eukaryota > Viridiplantae > Streptophyta > Magnoliopsida > Fabales > Fabaceae > Arachis > Arachis ipaensis. The sequence goes on along the minus strand of NC_142444.1, from coordinate 119,105,210 downwards.
CCTCAACCTTAGTGGTTAAAGAAGCCTTTTTAGAGGGGTTGTTATCAGTACTTGTGTGTGTCTGATCCCTCACTGGCAATTGAGTGCCAGAGTCAGAAGCTGGAGTGACGTTAGACGCCAGCTCACTGTCTGTTCCTGGCGCCTGAACGCCAGGAATGTGCCCATTTTGGGCGTTCAACGCTGGATTCTGCCCCATTTGGGCGTTCAACGCCAGATTCTTGCCCATTTCTGGCGTTGAACGCCAATCCTGCCTTGTTTCTGGCGCTGAACGCCAGTTTTGGGCATGGTCTGGGCGTTCAGCGCCAGCCTTCCACCCATTTTCTGGCGTTTTAGTGCCAGAATTATTTTTCCCTGGGCTCTTACTGTCCTCAGGTGAATCTTTGGTGGGTCGCTCATTTCTTGAATTTTTGATGCCTTGAGGTGGGGTATTTAATGTTTTCCCACTTCTTAATTGAACTGCTTGGCATTCTTCTGCTATCTGCCTTGATAGCTGCTGCTTTGTTTGCTTAAACTGTTTGTCCATATGTATATTAGCTATCCTTGTCTCCTGTAGCCTGTCTTTGAATTCAGCTAGCTGCTTTGTTAGAAAATCCAATTGCTGATTGAATTCAGCAGCTTGTTTTACAGTACTGAATTCAGCAGTTACTGTTTTAACCTCTTCATTCATGGAAGGGTTGCTGCTTAGATACAGATGCTGATTCCTGGCAACTGTATCAATGAGCTCTTGAGCCTCTTCAATTGTCTTTCTCATATGGATAGATCCACCAGCTGAGTAATCTAGAGACATCTGAGCTCCTTCTGCAAGCCCATAGTAGAAGATGTCTAACTGAACCCACTCTGAAAATATTTCAGAGGGGCATTTTCGTAGCATCTCTCTGTATCTCTCCCAGGCATCATAAAGAGATTCGTTATCTCCTTGTTTAAAGCCTTGGATGTCCAGCCTTAGCTGTGTCATCCTTTTTGGAGGAAAATACTGATTCAGGAATTTTTCTGTCAGCTGTTTCCATGTTCTTATGCTGGCCTTAGGTTGGTTATTTAACCACCTCTTAGCTTGATCTTTTACAGCAAATGGAAACAGTAATAGTCTGTAGACATCCTGATCTATTTCCTTATCATGTACTGTGTCAGCAATTTGTAGAAATTGTGCCAGAAACTCTGTAGGTTCTTCCTGTGGAAGACCGGAATACTGGCAACTTTGCTGCACCATGATAATGAGCTGAGGATTCAACTCAAAGCTACTAACTCCAATGGAGGGTATGCATATGCTACTCCCATATGAAGCAGTAGAGGGGTTAGAATATGACCCCAGAGTCCTCCTGGACTGTTCATTTCCACTTATGTCCATGATGGATATATGGATATAACTTGGACTGATTTACCTTTTTATTTATTTTATTTTATAAGAAATAAATACTTAAATAAAATAAAATAACTAAAAAGAATTTGAATTTTGAAATTAAATTTTTTTTTTATAATTTTCGAAAATTTGTTTTAAAAATGGAGAGAAAAGATAATTTTGAATTTAGTGAGGAGAGAGAAAAACAATAAGATAGCACAAGATTTAAAAGTTTTTAGATCTAGTGCTCCTTGTTTTTTGAAATTTTTGGAGGGAAAACACCAAGAAACACCAAACTTAAAGTTTGGCACAAAATTTAATAGAGAAAATATTATTTATGAAAAAGAAGGTTTTGAAAAGAATATAAAAGACTCTAACCCAATTACCAAGAACACAGATTAATGCTCTAGCCAAATGAGTTATGAAAATTTTCGAAAATTTTAAGAAAAATCAACAAGAAAACACCAAACTTAAAGTTTGGCACAGGATTTAATAGAAAAATTATTTTTGAAAAAGGTTTTAAAAAATATGATAGCCAATTACCATGAACATAAACACCACGTTCTAACTAACTGAGCTATAAATTTAAAGTGTTTTAACAAGGGATAAATAATAAAAGACTCTAAACCAAAAAAAAAAAAAGAGAAATTTTTCCTAATCTAAGCAACAAAATAAACCGTTAGTTGTCCAAACATGAACAATCCCCGGCAACGGCGCCAAAAACTTGGTGCATGAATTGTGAATCACACTTTTCACAACGCGTACCACTAACCAGCAAGTGCACTGGGTCGTCCAAGTAATACCTCACGTGAGTAAGGGTCGAATCCCACGGAGATTGTTGGTTTGAAGCAATCTATGGTTATCTTGTAAATCTTAGTCAGGAAGTCAATTATGTTTATCAGTTGAATTGCGAATAAACAATAGAGCATGGATTAAAGGTTACTTGTTATGCAGTAATGGAGAATATGTTGGAGTTTTGGAGATGCTTTGTCTTCTGATGAGCAGATAATTTATATGCTTTTTGGCATTGTTTTTAGTATGTTTTTAGTAGAATCTAGTTACTTTTAGGGATGTTTTCATTAGTTTTTATGTTAAATTCACATTTCTGAACTTTACTATGAGTTTGTGTGTTTTTCTGTGATTTCAGGTATTTTCTGGCTGAAATTGAGGGACTTGAGCAGAAATCAGATTCAGAGGTTGAAAAAGGACTGCTGATGCTGTTGGATTCTGACCTCCCTGCACTCAAAGTGGATTTTATGGAGCTACAGAACTCGAAATGGCGCGCTTCCAATTGCGTTGGAAAGTAGACATTCAGGGCTTTCCAGCAATATATAATAGTCCATACTTTGGCCAAGAATAGACGACGTAAACTGGCGTTCAACGCCAGCCTTCTGCCCAAATCTGGCGTCCAGCGCCAGAAAAGGATCCAAAACCAGAGTTGAACGCCCAAACTGGCACAGAAACTGGCGTTCAACTCCACAAATGGCCTCTGCACGTGCTACACTTAAGCTCAGCCCAAACACACACCAAGTGGGCCCCGGAAGTGGATTTATTCATCAATTACTTACTCATGTAAACCCTAGTGACTAGTTTATTATAAATAGGACCTCTTACTATTGTATTAGAGGTCTTTTTGACCATCTTTTGATCATCCTGGATTGTATTCTGATCCTGTGATCTCGTTTAGGGGGCTGGCCATCTCGGCCATGCCTGGACCTTCACTTATGTATTTTCATACGGTAGAGTTTCTACACTCCATAGATTAAGGTGTGGAGCTCTGCTGTTCCTCAAAGATTAATGCAAAGTACTACTGTTTTCTATTCAATTCTTCTTATTTCGCTTCTAAGATATCCATTCGCACCCAAGAACGTGATGAAGGTGATGATTATGTGTGACGCTCATCATCCATCTCCCCTATGAACGCGTGCCTGACAAACACTTCTGTTCTACATGAATTAAGCTAGAATGAATATCTCTTAGATCTCCTAACAGGAATCTTCGTGGCGTAAGCTAGAATGATGGCGGCATTCAAGAGAATCGGGAAGGTCTAAACCTTGTCTGTGGTATTCTGAGTAGGATTCAATGATTGAATGACTGTGACGAGCTTCAAACTCGCGAGTGCTGGGCGTTAGTGACAGACGCAAAAGGAGGGTGAATCCTATTCCAGCATGATCGAGAACCGACAGATGAATAGCCGTGCCGTGACAGGGTGTGTGAGCATATTATTCACTGAGAGGAGGGGATGTAGCCACTGACAACGGTGATGCCCTTGCATAAAGGCCAGCCATGGAAAGGAGTAAGACTGAGTGGATGAAGATAGCAGGAAAGCAGAGGTTCAGAGGAATGAAAAGCATCTCCATTCGCTTATCTGAAATTCCTACCAATGATTTACATAAGTATCTATATCCCTATTTTATTATATAATATTCGAAAACAACATTATCAATTTATATCCGCCTGACTGAGATTTACAAGGTGACCATAGCTTGCTTCATACCAACAATCTCCGTGGGATTCGACCCTTACTCACGTAAGGTATTACTTGGATGACCCAGTGCACTTGCTGGTTAGTTGTATCGAAGTTGTGACAATTATGAATTAAGATCAAAGCACCAAGCTTTGGAGCCATTACTAGGGATTGTTCGAGCCTGGACATCACAATTTCGTGCACCAAGTTTTTGGCGCCGTTGCCGGGGATTGTTCGAGTTTGGACAACTGACGGTTCATCTTGTTGCTCAGATTAGGTAATTTTCTTTTCGTTTTGTTTTCAAAAATCTTTCAAAAATATTTTCAAAAATCTCTCATCTGTTTTCGAAAAAAAAATAAAAAAAAAATGTTTTCAAAAATTTTATTCAAAATTTTTAAGAATGAATTCTAGTGTTTCATGAAGCATGTTGAAGCCTGGCTGGCTGTAAAGCCATGTCTAAATTCATTTGGACTGAGGCTTGCAATTTGTTATCAAGAGCAATTTAGTTGTTGCTCATCCACCTGCTGCTGATCCATGATCACCTGCTGAAGCTTGGCTGGCCATTGGCCAAGTCTAGTGTTTTGGACTGGAGCTTTCTTTGAAAGCTTGGCTGGCTAGTGAGCCATGTCTAATTCCTGGACTGAAGCTTTAGACTAACATGGCAAGATTCCTGGAATTCATATTAAAAATTTTGGAATCCTTATTTTTTCTTTTTCATATAATTTTCGAAAAAAAAAATCTAAAAAAATTAGAAAATCATAAAAATCAAAAATATTTTTCTGTTTCTTGTTTGAGTCTTGAGTCATGTTATAAGTTAGTGTCAATTGCATATGCATCTTGCATTTTTTCGAAAATATCATGCATTCATAGTGTTCTTCATGATCTTCAAGTTGTTCTTGGTAAGTCTTCTTGTTTGATCTTGATGATTTTTTGTTTTGTGTCTTTTCATGTTTATCATATGCATTCTTGAATTCTTAGTGCGTAAGCATTAAAGAATTCTAAGTTTGGTGTCTTGCATGTTTTCTTTGCATAAAAATTTTTCAAAAAAGTGTTCTTGGTGTTCATCTTGACATTCATACCATTCTTGCATGCATTCATTGTTTTGATCTAAAAATTTCATGCATTGCATAATTTTCATGTTTTTCATAAAAACTTCAAAAATCAAAAAAATATCTTTCCCTTTTTCTCTCATCAAATTCGAAAATTTGAGTTGACTTTTTCAAAAATTTTTAAAAAAATCAAATTATTTCTCATGAGTCAAATCAAATTTTCAATTTGAAAATCTTATCTTTTTCAAAATCTTGTTCAAAAATCAAATCTTTTTCAAAATTCTTAGTTATTTTCGAAAATTCCAAAAATATTTTTCAAAAAAAAAAAAATTTCTTTTTCTTATTTTTGTATTAAATTTTCGAAATTAACATAAACAATTAACGTTTTGATTCAAAAATTTGAAGTTTGTTACTTGCTTGCTAAGAAAGATTCAAACTTTAAGTTCTAGAATCATATCTTGTGATTTCTTATGAATCAAGCCATTAATTGAGATTTTAAAAATCAAATCTTTTTCAAAACTAATTTCAATCATATCTTTTCAAAAATATCTTCTTATCTTATCTTTTTCAAAAATATCTTTTCAAAATATCTTTTCTAACTTCCTAACTTCTTATCTTTTCAAAATTTGTTTCAACTAACTAACTAACTTTTTGTTTGTTTCTTAACTTTTTCAAAACTACCTAACTAACTCTCTCTCTCTAATTTTCGAAAATATCTTCCCTCATTTTCAAAAATTTCTTTTTTATTAACTAATTATTTTTATTTTTAAATTTTAAAAATTTTTCGAAAATTTCTAACATTTTTCAAAAACCATTTTTCAAAAATCACTAACTCTTTTTCAAAATAATTTTCGAAAATTATCCCTCCCCCATCCTATTCTATTTATTCATTCATATCCTAACATCTCATCTCACATCTCTTCCATCCGTACAGTTGTGTTTCTTTCTTTACATCACATTCTTTGTCTCCCCCTCTTTTCTTCCACTCACAAAGGGATCCCTATACTGTGGTATAAAGGATCTCTATTATTATTATTATTATTTTTCTGTGCCTTCTTCTTTGTCATATGAGCAGGAGCAAAGATAAGAGCATTCTTGTGGAAGCAGATCCAGAACCTGAAAGGACTCTGAAGAGAAAATTAAGAGAAGCTAAAATACAACAATCCAGAGATAACCTTTCAGAAATTTTCGAACAGGCAGAGGAGATGGAAGCCGAAAATAATAATAATGTAAGGAAGATGCTTGGTGACTTTACTGCACCTAATTCCAATTTACATGGAAGAAGCATCTCCATTCCTGCCATTGGAGCAAACAACTTTGAGCTGAAACCTCAATTAGTTTCTCTGATGCAGCAGAACTGCAAGTTTCATGGACTTCCATCTGAAGATCCTTTTCAGTTCTTGACTGAATTCTTGCAGATATGTGATACTGTTAAGACTAATGGAGTAGATCCTGAAGTCTACAGGCTCATGCTTTTCCCTTTTGCTGTAAGAGACAGAGCTAGATTATGGTTGGATTCTCAACCCAAAGACAGCCTGAACTCTTGGGATAAGCTGGTCACGGCTTTCTTAGCCAAGTATTTTCCTCCTCAAAAGCTGAGCAAGCTTAGAGCTGATGTTCAAACCTTCAGACAGAAAGAAGGTGAATCCCTCTATGAAGCTTGGGAAAGATACAAACAGTTGACCAAAAAGTGTCCTTCTGACATGCTCTCAGAATGGACCATCCTGGATATATTCTATTATGGTTTATCTGAGCTATCAAAGATGTCACTGGACACCTCTGCAGGTGGATCCATTCACCTAAAGAAAACGCCTGCAGAAGCTCAAGAACTCATTGACATGGTTGCTAATAACCAGTTCATGTACACTTCTGAAAGGAATCCTGTAAGCAATGGGACGCCTATGAAGAAGGGAGTTCTTGAAGTTGATACTCTGAATGCCATACTGGCTCAGAACAAAATATTGACTCAGCAAGTCAATATGATTTCTCAGAGTCTGCATGGAATGCAAGCTGCATCCAACAGTACTCAAGAGGCATCTTCTGAAGAAGAAGCCTATGATCCTGAGAACCCTGCAATAGCAGAGGTGAACTACTTAGGTGAACCTTATGGAAACACCTATAACTCAACATGGAAAAATCATCCAAATTTCTCATGGAAGGATCAAAGGCCTAAACAAGGCTTTAATAATGGTGGAAGAAACAGGTTTAGCAATAGCAAGCCTTTTCCATCATCAACTCAGCAACAGACAGAGAACTCTGAACAAAATGCTTCTAATTTAGCAAATCTAGTCTCTGATCTATCCAAGGCCACTGTAAGTTTCATGAATGAAACAAGATCTTCCATTAGAAATCTGGAAGCACAAGTGGGTCAGCTGAGTAAAAGGATCACTGAAATCCCTCCTAGTACTCTCCCAAGCAATACAGAAGAGAACCCAAAAGGAGAGTGCAAGGCCATTGACATAAGTGCCATGGCCGAACCTGTGAGGAGAGGAGAGGACGTGAATCCCAAGGAGGAAGACCTCCTGGGACGTCCAGTGATCAATAAGGAGCTTCCCTCTGGGGAATCAAAGGACTCTGAGGCTCATCTAGAGACTATAGAGATCCCATTGAACCTCCTTATGCCCTTCATGAGCTCTGATGAGTATTCCTCTTCTGAAGAGAATGAGGATGTCACTGAAGAGCAAACTGCCAAGTTTCTTGGTGCAATCATGAAGCTGAATGCCAAATTATTTGGCATTGATGCTTGGGAAGTTGAACCTCCCTTGTTCATCAATGAACTAAGTGATCTGGATCAACTGACATTGCCTCAGAAGAGACAGGATCCTGGAAAGTTCATAATACCCTGTACCATAGGCACCATGATCTTTAAGGCTCTGTGTGACCTTGGTTCAGGAATAAACCTCATGCCCCTCTCTGTAATAGAGAAACTGGGAATCTATGGGGTGCAAGCTGCTAAAATCTCATTAGAGATGGCAGACAGCTCAAGAAAACAGGCATATGGACAAGTAGAGGACGTATTAGTAAAGGTTGAGGGCCTTTACATACCTACTGATTTCATAGTCCTGGATACTGGAAAGGAAGAGGATGAATCCATCATCCTAGGAAGACCTTTCCTGGCCACAGCAAGAGCTGTGATTGATGTTGACAGAGGTGAAATAGTCCTTCAATGGAATGAGAACTCCCTTGTATTCAAAACTCAAGGATCTCCCTCTGCAACCATGAAGAGGAAGCTTGAAAAGCTTCTCTCAAAGCAGAGTCAACCAGAGCCCCCACAGTCAAACTCTAAGTTTGGTGTTGGGAGGCCACAACCAAACTCTAAGTTTGGTGTTGAACTCCCATATCCAAACTCTAAGTTTGGTGTTGGAGAGTCTCAACAAAGCTCTGCACATCTGTGAGGCTCCATGAGAGCCCACTGTCAAGCTATTGACATTAAAGAAGCGCTTGTTGGGAGGCAACCCAATGTTTATCTAATTCTTATTTTTATTGTTTTTCATGTTTTCTTAGGTTCATGATCATGTGGAGTCACAAAATAAATATAAAAATTGAAAACGGAATCAAAAACAGCAGAAGAAAAATCACACCCTGGAGGAGCATCTGTCTGGTGTTCAGCGCCAGAACATAGCATGGTTCTGGCGCTGAACGCCCAAAATGGGCAGCTTCTGGGCGCTGAACGCCAGAACAGGCATGGTTCTGGCGTTCAACGCCAGAAATGGCACACAGATGGGCGTTGAACGCCCAAAATGGCCACCAACCTGGCGCTGAACGCCCAGAGTTGGATACAAAGGCATTTTTACATGCCTAATGGGTGCAGGGATGTAAATCCTTGAACACCTCAGGATCTGTGGACCCCACAGGATCCACTCAGGATCTGTGGACCCCACAGGATCCCCACCTACCTCCACTCACTTCTTCTCACCACTCTCTTTCACACAACCCCATAAACACTCTTCCCTAAAAACCCCTCACCAATCACCTCAATCTCTCTTCCCCACTAAACCTTCACCACTCACATCCACCCACTCTTCCCAATAAACCTACCTCATAAACTCTACCTACCTTCAAAATTCAAAACCAATTTCCCACCCAAACCCACCCATATGGCCGAACCTCAACCCCCCCTCCATTCCCTATATAAAGACCTCCATTCTTCACCAAATTCACACAACACACCCCTCTACACTCTCCCTAGCCGAAACCACATCTCCCTCTCCCTCTCCATATTTCTTCTTCTTCTTCTTCTACTCTTTTGTTTATTGCTCGAGGGCGAGCAATATTCTAAGTTTGGTGTGGTAAAAGCATAGCTTTTTTGTTTTTCCATTACCATTGATGGAACCTAAGACCGGAGAATCCTCTAGAAGAGGGAAAGGGGAGATAAAAGCTTCCACATCCGAGTCATGGGAGATGGAAAGGTTCATCTCCAAAGCCCATCAAGACCACTTCTATGATGTTGTGGCCAAGAAAAAGGTGATCCCTGAGGTCCCTTTTAAACTCAAAAGAAATGAGTATCCGGAGATCCGACATGAAATTCAAAGAAGAGGTTGGGAAGTTCTAACAAATCCCATCCAACAAGTCGGCATCCTAATGGTTCAAGAGTTCTATGCCAATGCATGGATCACCAAGAACCATGATCAAAGTAAGAACCCGGATCCAAAGAACTATGTTACAATGGTTCGGGGGAAATACTTAGATTTTAGTCCGGAGAATGTGAGGTTGGCGTTCAACTTGCCATACATGGAAGAGAACGCACGCCCCTACACAAGGAGAGTCAACTTTGATCAAAGGTTGGACCAAGTCCTTATGGACATATGTGTAGAAGGAGCTCAATGGAAGATTGACTCCAAAGGCAAGCCGGTTCAACTAAGAAGATTGGACCTCAAGCCTATAGCTAGAGGATGGTTGGAGTTTATTCAATGCTCAATCATTCCCACTAGCAACCGGTCTGAAGTTACTATAGACCGGGCCATCATGATCCATAGCATCATGATTGGAGAAGAGGTGGAAGTTCATGAGATTATACCTCAAGAACTCTACAAGGTGGCTGACAAGTCCTCCACCATGGCAAGGTTAGCCTTTCCTCACCTCATTTGCCACCTATGCAATTCGGCTGGGATTGACATAGAGGGAGATATCCTCATCAAAGAGGAAAAGCCCATCACTAAGAAAAAGATGGAGCAAGCAAGAGAGCCAACTCATGGAGCTCAAGAGGCACATGAAGCTCATCACCATGAGATCCCGGAGATGCCACAAATGCACTTTCCTCCACAAAATTATTGGGAGCAAATCAACACCTCCCTAGAAGAATTGAGTTCCAATATGGGACAACTAAGGGTGGAACATCAAGAGCACTCCATCATGCTTCATGAAATAAGAGAAGATCAAAAAGCAATGAGGGAGGAGCAACAAAGACAAGGAAGAGACATAGAAGAGCTCAAGGACATCATTGGTTCCTCAAGAAGGAAACGCCACCATCACTAAGGTGGATTCATTCCTTGTTCTTCTTTCTTCTGTTTTTTGTTTTCTATGTTATGTGCTTATCTATGTTTGTGCCTTCATTACATGATCATTAGTAGTTAGTAACTTTGTCTTAAAGTTATAAATGTCCTATGAATCCATCACCTCTCTTAAATAAAAAATTGTTTTAATTCAAAAGAACAAGAAGTACATGAGTTTCGAATTTATCCTTGAACTTAGCTTAATTATATTGATGTGGTGACAATGCTTCTTGTTTTCTGAATGTATGCTTGAACAGTGCATATGTCTTTTGAAGTTGTTGTTTAAGAATGTTAAATATGTTGGCTCTTGAAAGAATGATGACTAGGAGACATGTTATTTGATAATCTGAAAAATCATAAAAATGATTCTTGAAGCAAGAAAAAGCAGCAAAGAACAAAGCTTGCAGAAAAAAAAATAGGCGAAAAAAAAAAGAGAAAGAAAAAGAAAAAGCAAGCAGAAAAAGCCAATAACCCTTAAAACTAAAAGGAAAGGGCAAATAAAAAGGATCCCAAGGCTTTGAGCATCAGTGGATAGGAGGGCCTAAAGGAATAAAATCCTGGCCTAAGCGGCAAAACCAAGCTGTCCCTAACCATGTGCTTGTGGCGTGTAGGTGTCAAGTGAAAACTTGAGACTGAGCGGTTAAAGTCAAGGTCCAAAGCAAAAAAAAAAGAGTGTGCTTAAGAACCCTGGACACCTCCAATTGGGGACTTTAGCAAAGCTGAGTCACAATCTGAAAAGGTTCACCCAATTATGTGTCTGTGGCATTTATGTATCCGGTGGTAATACTGGAAAACAAAGTGCTTAGGGCCACGGCCAAGACTCATAAAGAAGCTGTGTTCAAGAATCATCATACTGAACTAGGAGAGTCAATAAAACTATTCGAAATCTGAAGTTCCTATAGATTCCAATCATTCTAAACTTCAATGGATAAAATGAGATGCCAAAACTATTCAAGAGGCAAAAAGCTATAAGTCCCGCTCATATGATTGAAACTATGTTTCATTGATAGTTTGGAATTTATAGTATATTCTCTTCTTTTTATCCTATTTGATTTTCAGTTGCTTGGGGACAAGCAACAATTTAAGTTTGGTGTTGTGATGAGCAGATAATTTATACGCTTTTTGGCATTGTTTTTAGTATGTTTTTAGTAGAATCTAGTTACTTTTAGGGATGTTTTCATTAGTTTTTATGTTAAATTCACATTTCTGGACTTTACTATGAGTTTGTGTGTTTTTCTGTGATTTCAGTTATTTTCTGGCTGAAATTGAGGGACTTGAGCAGAAATCAGATTCAGAGGTTGAAAAAGGACTGCTGATGCTGTTGGATTCTGACCTCCCTGCACTCAAAGTGGATTTTCTGGAGCTACAGAACTCGAAATGGCGCGCTTCCATTTGCGTTGGAAAGTAGACATCCAGGGCTTTCCAGCAATATATAATAGTCCATACTTTGGCCAAGAATAGATGACATAAACTGGCGTTCAACGCCAGCCTTCTGCCCAAATCTGGCGTCCAGCGCCAGAAAAGGATCCAAAACCAGAGTTGAACGCCCAAACTGGCACAGAAACTGGCGTTCAACTCCACAAATGGCCTCTGCACATGCTACACTTAAGCTCAGCCCAAATACACACCAAGTGGGCCCCGGAAGTGGATTTATTCATCAATTACTTACTCATGTAAACCCTAGTGACTAGTTTATTATAAATAAGACCTCTTACTATTGTATTAGAGGTCTTTTTGACCATCTTTTGATCATCCTGGATTGTATTCTGATCCTGTGATCTCGTTTAGGGGGCTGGCCATCTCGGCCATGCCTGGACCTTCACTTATGTATTTTCATACGGTAGAGTTTCTACACTCTATAGATTAAGGTGTGGAGCTCTGCTGTTCCTCAAAGATTAATGCAAAGTACTACTGTTTTCTATTCAATTCTTCTTATTTCGCTTCTAAGATATCCATTCGCACCCAAGAACGTGATGAAGGTGATGATTATGTGTGACGCTCATCATCCATCTCCCCTATGAACGCGTGCCTGATAAACACTTCTGTTCTACATGAATTAAGCTAGAATGAATATCTCTTAGATCTCCTAACAGGAATTTTCGTGGCGTAAGCTAGAATGATGGCGGCATTCAAGAGAATCGGGAAGGTCTAAACCTTGTCTGTGGTATTCTGAGTAGGATTCAATGATTGAATGACTGTGACGAACTTCAAACTCGCGAGTGCTGGGCGTTAGTGACAGACGCAAAAGGAGGGTGAATCCTATTCCAGCATGATCGAGAACCGACAGATGAATAGCCGTACCGTGACAGGGTGCGTGAGCATATTATTCACTGAGAGGAGGGGATGTAGCCACTGACAACGGTGATGCCCTTGCATAAAGGCCAGCCATGGAAAGGAGTAAGACTGAGTGGATGAAGATAGCAGGAAAGCAGAGGTTCAGAGGAACGAAAAGCATCTCCATTCGCTTATCTGAAATTCCTACCAATGATTTACATAAGTATCTCTATCCCTATTTTATTATATAATATTCGAAAACAACATTATCACTTTATATCCGCCTGACTGAGATTTACAAGGTGACCATAGCTTGCTTCATACCAACAATCTCCGTGGGATTCGACCCTTACTCACGTAAGGTATTACTTGGACGACCCAGTGCACTTGCTGGTTAGTTGTATCGAAGTTGTGACAATTATGAATTAAGATCAAAGCACCAAGCTTTGGAGCCATTACCAGGGATTGTTCGAGCCTGGACATCACAATTTCGTGCACCATCTTCTGAATCTCTGCTTTCCTCTGTCTTCTTGTTCACGCACGCACGTCCTCCTATGGCAAGCTGTGTGTTGGTGGATCACCGTTGTCAATGGCTACCTTCCATCCTTCCAGTGAAAACTACGCTCACGCGCTCTGTCACAGCACGGCTAATCACCGGTTGGTTCTCGATCCGGTTGGAATAGGATTTACTATCCTTTTGCGTCTGTCACTAACGCCCAGCCTTCAGGAGTTTGAAGCTCGTCACAGTCATTCAATCCTTGAATCCTACTCGGAATACCACAGACAAGGTTTAGACTTTCCGGATTCTCATGAATGCCGCCATCAGTTCTAGCTTATACCACGGAGATTCTGATTAAGGAATCTAAGAGATCCTCATTCAATCGTATATAGAACGGAGGTGGTTGTCAGGCACACGTTCATGATTTGAGGAAGGTGATGAGTGTCACAGATCATCACCTCCATCACAGTTAAGCGCGAATGAACATCTTAGATAGGAACAAGCGTGTTTGAATGGAAAACAGAAATACTTGCATTAATTCATCGAGACACAGCAGAGCTCCTCACCCCCAACAATGGGGTTTAGAGACTCATGCCGTCAGAGAATACAAAGTTTAGATCTAAAATGTCATGAGAGATACAAAATAAGTCTCTAAAAGTTGTTTTTATACTAAACTAGTAGCCTAGGGTTACAAAATATGAGTAGACTATGATGGATGATGCAGAGATCCACTTCTGGGGCCCACTTGGTGTGTGCTGGGCTGAGACTTAAGCAATTCACGTGCAGAGGCCATTTGTGGAGTTGAACGCCAGTTTTTATGCCAGTTTGGGCGTTCAACTCCAGCTTTTGATCCTTTTCTGGCGCTGGACGCCAGAATTGGGTAGAGAGTTGGCGTTGAACGCCAGTTTACGTCGTCTATCCTTGTGCAAAGTATGGACTATTATATATTTCTGGAAAGCCCTGGATGTCTACTTTCCAACGCAATTGAAAGCATGCCATTTCGAGTTCTGTAGCTCCAGAAAATCCACTTTGAGTGCAGGGAGGTCAGAATCCAACAGCATCAGCAGTTCTTTTTCAGCCTGAATCAAATTTTTGCTCAGCTCCTTCAATTTCAGCCAGAAAAATACCTGAAATTACAGAAAAACACACAACTCATAGTAAAGTCCAGAAATATGAATTTTTCCTAAAAACTACTGGAAATAAACTAGAAACTAACTAAAACATACTCAAAACTATATGAAATTAACCCCAAAAAGCGTATAAAATATCCGCTCATCAACTACACCCAGCACTCGCGAGTTTGAAGCTCGTCACAGTCATTCAATCCCTGAATCCTACTCGGAATACCACAGACAAGGTTTAGACTTTCCGAATTCTCAAGAATGGCCGTCCATGGGTTCTAGCTTATACCACGAAGACACTAATAACTCGAACTCTGTCCCCTGTATTAAATATCCAAGAGATATCCATTCAATCTGAGGTAGAACGGAAGTGGTTGTCAGGCACGCGTTCATAAGTTGAGAATGATTATGACTGCCATGATCATCACATCCATCATATTGAAGTTCGAATGAATATCTTAGAAGCGGAATAAGTTGAATTGAATAGAAAAACAGTAGTACTTTGCATTAATCTTTGAGGAACAGCAGAGCTCCACACCTTAATCTATGGTGTGTAGAAACTCTATCGTTGAAAATACACAAGTGATAAATGTTCAGGCATGGCCGAATGGCCAGCCCTCACAAAAGTCTAAGATAGCATAAAACTAATCAAAGATCTGATCCGAAGATAGTAAAAAGTCCTATTTATACTAAACTAGTTACTAGGGTTTACAGAAACGAGTAAATGATGCAGAAATCCACTTCCGGGGCCCACTTGGTGTGTGCTTGGGCTGAGCATTGAGCTTTACACGTGTAGAGGTCTTTCTTGGAGTTGAACGCTAATTTGTAACCTGTTTCTGGCGTTTAACTCCACTTTGCAACTTGTTTCTGGCGTTTGACTCCAGAATGCAGCATGGAACTGGCGTTTAACGCCAGTTTACGTCATCTATCCTTAATCAAAGTATGGACTAATATATATTTCTGGAAAGCTCTGGATGTCTACTTTCTAAAGCAATTAAGATCGTATCATTTGGAGTTCTGTAGCTCCAGAAAATCCACTTTGAGTGCAGGGAGGTCAGAATCCAACAGCATCTGCAGTCCTTCTTCAACCTCTGAATCTGATTTTTGCTCATGTCCCTCAATTTCAGCCAGAAAATACCTGAAATCACAGAAAAATACACAAACTCATAGTAAAGTCCAGAAATGTAAATTTTAATTAAAAACTAATAAAAATATACTAAAAACTAACTAAATTATATTGAAAACTATGTAAAAACAATGCCAAAAAGCGTATAAATTATCCGCTCATCAGTAACTTATTTGTCAGGTTTCAGGTGCGCTTTAAAAATGTTGTCTAATGTATCTTAGGTCAAATGTCCAACACTTAGTAAATTTTTTTTCACTTTACAGCAAATAATAATATACAAATTAAACCCCATCAAAAAAAATAATATACAAATTAAACACATACAGCCAAATCAGATGAAACGAACGCGTAACCCTCACCCTTGTTAGCTACTTTTCCCTTCTTCTTCGCGCCCCTCATCGCCCTAAAACAGAGAAGACTCTGCACTCACCACTCCAGGAAGACTCCGCCATCACCACTCACGGCTTCACCACTCCAGGAAGACTCTGCACTCACTCATCTTCACCATTCACGACGCCGTCACTCGTCTTCACCATCCCGGCGCTTCTCTTCTCTATGCGCTCACATCAGGACGACACTGCTCTCTTCATTCGGTCACCATCGTCGAGAAGGTATGCATCCAACTTCATTTGGTTTCTGAAATTTGAGAGAGTAGAGTTCCAATTTTAGGGTTTCAATTTAGGGGTTTGGTACAATAATCTGTGAACTCATGAATTGATGAACTATGGCGTAGGAGAACTCATTCTTGTACGTTCGTTCACCACAAACCCTAGGTCTGTTCTTCTATTGTCTTAGCTTGCGATTTTTTCAGCTACATTTTGATTCAGTTCATACTTTTCTGTGATCAACTTTATTGTCCATTTCATTTTTGGATCATTTAACGGCTTGAAAAATGATTAAAACTTAAATTTGTATCCTTTTATTTATTTTACTTGCTGATTGGGGTTGCTGTTACTTTGAAAATTCATCTGACTTTGTTGTTTTTTTTTTCTTGATCAAATGAACTTATTCAGACATCTGGTGGCCAATTTTGTGTTTTTTTTATTATATGTTTTTTCTAATGGAATATTTGAATGTAGATGTTTTATGCTGAAGTAAATTAATGAGCTGAAGCAGTTAAAAAGCAGAGAGTGAAATAGAGTTTCTCTAAAAAATTTAATCATGCGAATTGTGTAGATTACATAATTGAATTCTGAATCTAACTTGCATCCATATCTACAATTACCATTTCTTGAATAATTTGGTGGATTGAGTTTAGAATTTTTTAACATGCATTGTTGACTTCCCAGGAAGTGATTAGATGCATCCAAGTTGGTTTCAAAACTTGTTGGTTTTTTCTAATTTGAATTCTTCTTTTTTTTCTTGCGAGATTCATGGTTTGGATTTAAATTTTGGGCTGTGGTCAGATTTAATTAGTATATATACTATACAAATTTAATTTTTTTTATTCCAACTGTTTGATCATTTGCTTGTTCCTGATTTGAGCTACAATAGTCAATAGGTTATTAAATTTAGAATGCTAAGTAATGCCATTCAAATAAGCTTAATGAATATCTCATATAGTTGTTTCTGAATTATGACTTCAACTCTTTAGAATATTTTATCATTTGAGAAATTATACTATGTTATAGTTGGTGTTCTGAAGAAAAAATCAGAGTATGGACTCTATTTGGTTTGTGCATTACTTCAAAACTTGTTGATTTTTCTACTTTAGATTCTTATTCTTTTTTCCTCGATTCATGCTTTGGATTTGAATTTGGGTTGTTATCAGATTGCTTGAGAATAGATACTATACAAATTAAAATTTTTTTAATCCAACTGTTTGATCATTTGCTTGTTCCAAATTTGAGCTACAATAGTCAATAGGTTATTGAATTTAGAATGCTAAGTAATGCCATTCAAATAAGCTTAATGAATATCTCATAAAGTAGTTTTACCTTCTTTAATTTCTCGTTTCTGGATGCCATTATTAATTACTTTTCACCTTCATTTGGGCCTTACACACACAATCCATGCCATTTGATCCAAGAGTCTTATATGTTTTGACTTGACTTGATTGTTTTCTTACCTTCTAGCAAACTCCTCCAATCTCCTATTCCAATGTCAGCCTTTAGGAATGTACAATACCTAAAATACTTACTTTGGTATACTTCAAAGAAAGTGAGTGCTACTTAATTTACAATCTCTAGTTCTATTTTTTAAAGAGGGTCATATTAAACACTTTTAAATCAAAGTTCAATTCACCTTAAACTTTTGGTGTGCTAATTATCTCTCAATTAACCCATTGCATTCTTTTTTTTCATTCTCTCTTGACCCCACAAAAACTATAGGACAATTCTATGAATTTTATCGATTAAAGTCTCGTAAAACTTAAAACAACTAAGAGTATAAACAGACACAATAGAGTTTAAATTGTTTTGTAGTTGAAGGTTATTTGACTATTAATTAGGGAGATAAAGCACTTTAGGGATGATGTTACAAGAGCAAACATGACTGAAGAGGTTATACTCCAAAAATGAAAAGATGCAATTCAATTTTTGTTAGAAAAAGTTGGTGCCATAGCAAATGATAATTAATTATAAAAATATTATTAAATGGATTGAAGGAAAAAATGACGTTAGCTGGGAATTACTATTTTTGAGAAACAAAACAAAGAATAAAATCTATATTTTTCAACATATGAAAGTGGTATACAAGGAGGATAAATAGTTCCGACCATGGGAGTAGATTTCTTTAAATAAAGCTAGTAGGTGGAGAATTATGGAGTTCATGAATCAAATGATATATATATAAAGGATATAGATACTTAGTAATATAAGGTGTCTTTATGTAATATATGCATGTATGTGGTTGGTGAGTCATAAAATTGTTGTAGTTTGTAATGTTGGTGGGTAGGTGTTACTAAAAAAATGGAAAATATGTTGAATGTGTGATGAGCGGATAATTTATACACTTTTTGGCATTGTTTTTACATAGTTTTTAGTATGATTTAATTAGTTTTCAGTATATTTTTTATTAGTTTTTAAATAAAAATCACATTTCTGGACTTTACTATGAGTTTGTGTGTTTTTCTGTGATTTCAGGTATTTTCTGGCTGAAATTGAGGGACTTGAGTAAAAATCAGATTCAAAGGTTGAAGAAGGACTGTAGATGTTGTTGGATTCTGACCTCCCTACACTCAAAGTCAATTTTCTGGAGCTACAGAACTCCAAATGACGCGCTCTTAATTGCGTTAGAAAGTGGACATCCAGAGCTTTCCAGAAATATAATAGTTCATACTTTGCCCGAGTTTAGACGACGCAAACTGGCGTTCAACGCCAGCTCTCTGCCCTATTCTGGAGTCAAACGCCAGAAACAGGTTGCAAAGTGGAGTTAAACGCCAGAAACAGGTTATAAACTGGCGTTTAACTCCAAGAAAGACCTCTCCACGTGAAAGCTTCAATGCTCAACCCAAGCACACACCAAGTGGGCCCCGAAAGTGGATTTCTACATCATTTACTTATCTCTGTAACCCTAGTAACTAGTTTAGCATAAATAGGACTTTTTACTATTATATTTAGATCTTTTGGAACATCTTTGGACATTTAGTTCTAGATCATGGAGGCTGGCCTCTCGGCCATGCCTAGACCTTGTTCTTATGTATTCTCAACGGTACAGTTTCTACACACCATAGATTAAGGTGTGGAGCTTTGCTGTTCCTCGAGTGTTAATGCAAAGTACTATTATTTTTCTATTCAATTCAAGCTTATTCCTATTCTAAGATATTCATTCGCACCCAAGAACATGATGAATGTGATGATTATATGACGCTCATCACTATTCTCACTTATGAAAACGTGCCTGACAACCACTTTCGTTCTACATGAAGATGAGATAGAATGAGTATCTCTTAGATATCTAATACAGGGGACCGAGTCCGAGATATTAGAGTCTTCGTGGTATAAGTTAGAACCCATAGACGGCCATTGCTGAGATCCGGAAAGTCTAAACCTTGTCTGTGGTATTTTGAGTAGGATCCGGGAAGGGATGGCTGTGACGAGCTTCAAACTCGCGAGTGCTGGACGTAGTGACAGACGCAAAAGGATAGTAAATCCTATTCCAGTATGATCGAGAACAAACAGATGATTAGCCATGCAGTGACAGCGCATTGGACCATTTTCACAGAGAGGACGAGATGTAGCCATTGACAACGGTGATGCCCAACATACAGCTTGCCATGGAAAGGAGTAGGAATGATTGGATGAAGACAGCAGGAAAGCAGAGGTTCAAGAGGAACGAAAGCATCTCTATACGCTTATCTGAAATTCTCACCAATGAATTACATAAGTATCTCTATCCTAGTTTATATTTTAATTATGTTTTAATTATCAATTCTCTATAACCATTTGAATCCGCCTGACTGAGATTTACAAGGTGAACATAGCTTGCTTCAAGCCGACAATCTCCGTGGGATCGACCCTTACTCACGTAAGGTTTATTACTTGGACGACCCAGTGCCCTTGCTGGTTAGTTGTGCGAAGTTGTGACAAAGTGTGATTCACGTTTGAGAGCACCAAGTCTTTTGGCGCCATTGTTGATGATCGTAATTTCGTGCACCAATGTGCTAAGTTAGATTTAAGTCCATGTAATCTAAATTTTTTTATGGCATTATGAAAGAGAGGAAGATTGCCAGTTTAGAATTCAGAATAAATCCTCGTTGCAAGTATAGTTTCTAAACCGAACAATCAACCTTTCTTACAAACGTTTTGGTTGTCACAAGTAACAAACCCCTAAATAAATTGATAACCGAAGTATTTAAACCTCGGGTCGTCTTCTCAAGAAACTGCAGGGAGGTGTGTTCTTATTATTGGTTATGATTTTTGTAAATTGGGATTTTGAAGATAAAGAACAAGTAAATTAAATGTCAAATAAAATAAATAAATAACTGTAAAATAAACTTTTGGCAAGGTATGAGGATTTGGAAGTCCTATCCTAGTTATCCTTATCAATGGTGATGAGAATTGAGTTTTAATCCCACTTAGTTAACCTTTACTAAAGCAAAGGAAAGTCAAGTGACTAATTAGTTAGATCCTCGGGCCCTAGTTAATTCCTAAGAAAGGACTGGAGTTATTGAGGTTCAATTCAATTAGCAAAGACAACAATTATCAATCACATTTGAGTTTGATAACTCAAGAGTTACCAATTAATCAACCCAAGCCAAAAGGGAAAAAATAAACTTACTTGAATAAAAATGTCTTCATATTGGAAGCAACAGTACCATGAATAAAAGAAAGCAATCATAAACTGAAATACCTCAAATAACATTAATCAAGAGAATCATGTGTAACATGGAAGAATTCATAAATTAAATTATCAAAGTAATTAAAAAGGGAACATTGAACCTGATAAAGAGCTGGGGTATTAACTTGAAATAATAAATAGAAATCCTAATCCTAAAACCTAAGAGAGAGAGGAGAGAACCTCTCCCTCTAAAAACTACATCTAAACTATCAGAAGTGAATAATTGCCGATCTCTCTCAATGGATGCATTCCCCCATTTCATAACCTCTAATCTGGGCTTCCTGGACTTGGATTTGGGCCAAAAAGGGCTTCAGAAATCGCTGGAAGCATTTTCTGTAATTTCTGGTGCGTGGCCTCTATCACGCATCCACGTGGATCACGCGGTCGCGTCATCTGGAGTTTTCCTTATCACGTGTTCGCTTCGGTCACGCGTCCGCGTCACTGCCTTTTCGCACTGGTCATGCGGCCGCGTCGTTCATGCGTTCGCGTCGCTGCCAGTTTTCTCAAAAACTCTATTTTGTGCTTTCCTTCCATTTTTGTATGTTTCCTTTCCATCCTTTAAGTCATTCCTGCCTTAGGAGATCTAAAACTACTTAACACACAAATCACGGCATCGAATGGTAATAAAGGGTAATTAAAATAATTATTTTTAAAACATAGGAAACATGTATTTCACATATATCACATAATAAGGAAGGGAAAGTAAAACCATGCAATTTATATGAATAAGTGGGTGAAGGATTGAATAAATCTCTTGAATTGAGCACATTATATATCATAAAATATGGGTTTATCAACCTCCCCACACTTAAACAATAGCATGTCCTCATGCTAAATCCAAGATAAAGAGTAAGGTAAGGTTAAAGTGGTGGAATCTCATTGATAAACCACTATTTCATGGTTTATCTTGTGCTCAATTGAGTGGTTTTTATCAAGTCCTTACCCACTTACTCATACTATTTGCATGGTTTTACATTTGCCTTCCTAATTATGTGCTTTGATTGAAAACATGCTTCTTTGGCCCTTATATTTACTAATATTAATCCTCTCTTATTACCATTAGATGCCTTGATATGTGTGTTAAGTGATTTCAGAGATTACAGGGCAAGAATGGCTCAGAGAATGGAAAGGAAGCATGCAAAAGTGGAAGGAATACAAGAAGTTGAAGAAATTGCTAAGCTGTCCAGCCTGACCTCTTCACACTAAAACAGCCATAACTTGAGCTACTGAGGTCCAAACGATACGGTTTCAGTTGCGTTGGAAAGCTAACGTCCGGGGCTTCAATTTGATATATAATATGCCATAGTTGCTCTGATGCTAGACAACGCGAACGCGTCGTCCACGCGGATGCTTCGCAGTGGCGAAAATTAGCGTGTTTGAATTCGCAACCAGCGAATTCTGGGCTGTTTCCGACCCAGTTTGCCGCCCAGAAAACACAAATTAGAGGCTATAAAGTGGGAGAATGTATCCATTCATAAAAAGGCTTTCACATTCACAATTTTAGGATTTAGATGTAGTTTTTAGAGAGAGAGGTTCTCTCCTCTCTCTTAGGATTAGGATTTAGGATTTCTCTTAGTTTTAGGAGTGACTCTCACTCCCAGGTTCAATGTTCTTTTTATTTCTTTTCTCACTTTTGTTTATGACTCTTTATGATTGATTTTCTATTTTAATATATTTTGAGGTATTTCAGACTTATGATTGTTCTCTTTAATTTATGTTACTGTTGCTTGCCATCTGAAGGCATTTTTATTCCGGTAGATTTACTTTTCCCCTTTTGGCCTTGGATAAATAATTGGTGACTCTTGAGTTATCAAACTCGTTGTTGACTGAAAATTGGAATTCTTCAAGAATTAATTTAAGTTCCAATAACTCTAACTTTTCCCAAGGAAAGACTAGGATCTGAGGAATAAAAATTAATTCATCCACTTAACTTACCTTCATAGTTAGAGGTTAACAAAGTGGGAGAAAAATCCAATTCTCATCACAATTGATAAGGATAACCAGGATAGGACTTCCAGTTCTTATACCTTGCCAAGAGTTTATTTTACAGTTATTATTATTTTATTTTACTTGTCATTCAACATACTTTTTACCTTGATCCAAAACCCCCAATTTACAAGACTCATAACCAATAATAAGAACATACCTCCCTGCAATTCCTTAAGAAGACGACCCGAGGTTTGAATACTTCGGTTATCAATTTATTTAGGGGTTTGTTACTTGTGACAACCAAAACGTTTGTAAGAAAGGTTGATTGCTTGGTTTTGGTAACTATACTTACAACGAGTATTTATTATAACTTCTAAACCATCAATCTTCAGTTCTTCAAAATGGCGCCATTGCCGGGGAATTGCAAACGTGTGCCTTATTATTGGTTATTGTAAATATTTTCTTTTACCTGTTTATTTGTTTTTATTTTTGTTTTTATTTTTGATTTTTCGTAAATTAAGAGGTTATTGGTTTTTATTTAGTTATTAAAAAAAATTTTCAAAAAAAATTTGTTCTTGGTGTTCATCTTGATCTTCAAGTTGTTCTTCGCGTTCATCTTGACCTTCAAGTTGTTCTTAGTTGTTTTCTTCGTTTTGATCTAAAAATTTTCAGTTTGGTGTCATTTTATTGTTTTTCTCTTTCCTCATTAAATTCAAAAATTCAAAATTTAAAACTCAAATTTCAAATTTCAAATTTCAATTTTCAAAATTCAAATTAAAATTATTTTAAATTTAAATTTCAAAATTTCAAATTTCAAAATTTAAATTTTTTTCAAAAAAATCATATCTTTTTCAAAATCTTATCTTATCTTATTTAAAAAATCAAATTTCAATATTTAAATTTCAAATTTCAGATTTCAAAATTTAAATTTCAATAACCTTTTAATTTCAATTTTTTTATTTTCGTTTTTAAATTTTTATTTGCTATCATGAGTTCTCACCCCCATCGCTATGAGTCTGGTTACAATTATGTTGCAGAAAGAAGAAATTACAATGAGAACAGGCATCAAGGTTGGAACAATCAAAGATGGGAGGAGCCACAAGGATTTGATCAACTCTCTTGGCGACAACCACCTCCAATGGACTATCAACAACCACCACCATATGCCTATGAACCCTTTCCTCAACATGACTTCAAACCACCACACTCACAAGCCCCTTTCCACCATTCACCTCCATATGACCCTAACCCGTATCCACCACACCAACCACTTTATGAGCCAAATGAACCATACATAGAACCACCCCCATTCCAACACAATTACTCTCATGAACCATCCTATCCACCCCCAAACCTCCATGGAGAAAGCACTTGCCGATCTAAACTCTACTATACAAGCTCTCTTCGTCCAAATCGGACCACCAAATACCTTCAACAATCAACCCTCAAGCTCTAGTACACTTCCTTGTCAACCACAGAATGATCTCTCTATCCCATCACCACCATCCATGGAAGAGCACCCACATCCATCAATCCAAGAGCAACATGATCTCAATGATGCTATTGACATGGAACAAGAGAGAAGGGATCATCTTCGCGAATTCATACTTCATAAGGAGCTAGAGGAGGCCCTAAAGGTGAAGGTAGTAAAAACCCTTGAAGTCGAAGGAGTGGTTGAAGAATTAGTGAAGGAAGAATCAAGGGATCATCTCAAGGAAGCAGCGGATCGATTTCATGCAACTCTATATCAACTAAATCAAGCGATAAGTCAATTAGGTTCCCGACGCTCGGACACTCAAAGTGCTCCCATGGCTTCATGTGGGCAATCTAATAAAGAACGTAGCATGAAGGAGATATTAGAAACTCCAGTGGACAGTATGGAGCATGACTTTGTACTGGAACAAGTGGAGGAAGCTGTAATTATCGAAGAAGAAGAAGTGGTTGCAGACTTAGGAGATGCTGAACCTCCATGGGAAAGTCAGGTTATAGAACCTCCTTCCAAATCGATTGAAATTGATGCTGAGGAGGGTGTACAACCTCCAAGGCATATCATGATTAAGAACTTGGAAGAGGTCGATCAAGAGATGGAGATTAAAGAAGAAGAAGCACAGCCTCCCATGCCCTCGGTAAGCAATGAAGAAGAGATTGAATTGGAAGAAAGCTACCAAGAGGAAGAGGTTGAAATTGAAGAAGCTTGCAAAGAGGTGGAAGTTGTCAAAGAGCACAAGGGAGTGGAGCTTGGAATCACCTTGCCAAAGTTATTGGAGACCCCTCCCCCTAAGTTGCCATCAACCTTCACAACATTCAAGTGGGTAAAATTCATATCCCTTAGCTTTCTAATTCCACTTGAATATGGGCTACTGGAGACGGATGATCAACTTAGAGCTCTTTGTGGTATTAAGAGTAAGAGCACGATGGTTAGTGGTTGGAGTTGTCAAGCAAGGTTCAACATGGTTGCATACTCAAAAGTTTAAATGCAAGGGTTGGTGTAAAGCTCAACTGAATGGGTCTAGGAAGTTGTTTGGACGCTTCAGTGAGAATTCTAAGGCTAAACCACCCGGATGGAATCATGATGATCAACAAGAAGACGGGTGCAAAAGCAAGGTTTGGGATCCTGGAATCTGTTATGACATCCAACACCCCGGGAGCCTAAGAATCTGTTTGAAGCTGCTCAAAGGCTTTACATGCCTTGTTTGGGATCCCGGAGGCCATTGGAATCAAAAACATTGGTGGAGATTCCTGGATGAGTTCAAGCACAAGCCACCATAACAAAGGACTCCCCAAATGTCCAACTTAAGGACTTTAACTAAAAGTGCTAGGTGGGAGACAACCCACCATGCTATGATCGTTCCTTTTTCATTTTTTTAGTTTTATTTGTTCTCGAGTTTTATTTTATTTTATTATATTATTGAACCTGGAGTTTTGCATCACATTCATATTAACACTGCATTCTGCATTTTTTTCAGATTGAAAAAATAAAAAAGTACGCACGCGACGCGGCAGCGTCGCTGACGCGTCCGCGTCACCAGTGCAATGGGAAGAAAAGAAAATGAACAGAAAGTTACGCAGGAGCAGGGCTGGAGGCGTGCCAATGGCACAAATCACCCCACGCGACCGCGTCATATGGGAATAATGGCCTCCCACGCGACCGCGTGCCCCACGCGGCCGCGTGACCAAGATTTCGACATAATAATGGTGCACAGCCGAAAGTTGTGCTAGAGTGGTGCTGGACTGGCGCTGGACGCGCAGTCCATCTCACGCGACCGCGTGCCCCACGCGGCCGCGTCACATCCTACTAAGTGGCCACTCGGCATGCGATCGCGTCACCCAATATTTGGCAATTAATGATTTTTGAACAGAGAGTTGTGCGAGAGCGAGGCTGCCCTCGCACCAATAGCATAAAACGGGTCACGCGACCGCGTGACTGACGCGACCGCGTCAATCAGTTTAAGCGCAAGCCGCGCGACCGCGTGCCCCACGCGACCGCGTCGCTTGCGCTGCACAGCTTATCCTAATTTGCCAAATATCTTATATTTTCTCCCCCAATCCTAATTTTTCTTCCCTCCTTTCTTACTTACTTCTTCTTCCCTTCTTTCCCTTCTCATTCTTCTTATCATTTATTTTATTTTACTTATTTTATTTGCATATTTCATTCATTGCATTTTAATTTTGTGCATATGTTTATTTTTGTTTTCTAAATTTATTATTTTACCATTGGTGTTCAAATGTTCTTATTCAACTGTTACATCTTTTCTGGTATTTTCTTGGTGCTTAATGACTTGTTTAATTCTGATTGAGTAATATTATTTAAATTAATGCCAATCTTTTATATCTGTATTACTTTTGCATTGACATGAATTTATATTATCTCTCCTTCCCCACTCTCTTCCCCATTGTTGTACATTTTGTACCACTGGCATGCCATGGCTTCTATTGTTTTCTCACTTGCTTGTTGTAGCTACCATGTAATTGAGACCCTTATTATTTGGCATTAACCCACCCATACTGTATTTATTTTCCTATCTTTATTTCTGGGTTACTCTTCTTCCCTTTTTCTTTCAGGATGGCCACCCGGAAGAGAACCGAAAGACGTTTACATGGGGAGACAGGCAAGTCAATCTGCACAATCTATAGAGAAAAGCATCAGTTGAAGCCACCCGTCCACTTGCACATCTTAGCATGCACCGAGGACGGTGCAATCTTTAAGTGTGGGGAGGTCGATACCGATCTCCATGGGTTAGTACCTTTCTATTTCAACACCAATGTTTAAATTTTCTTTGTTAAATTAGTTATTGCATTTGCATATTTGTTTGATTTTATGCATTTAGTTACTACTTGGTTAAAGTAATAAAATTCTTTTAAGACCCTATCTTTGAAAATTTTCACTAATTTAAATTGAAAAATTTTTATGTTAAAACTTGTTTGAAGTTGTATGTGGAACATGGTTTTTGAGCCAAAGAACACACAACCTGTGAGACTTTGAGTTTATTTACATGGTTACATTATTTAACCATAAATTTTTATTCTTGTGTGTTTTCTTCTTTATGATTGCAATCTTTGCTTTGTTCCATTCTATATGTCCATTATTTAGTGTATTTACATGCTTGCATATGATTGAGGCCATTACTTGTTATTAGCTCACTTATCCTAAATAAGCCTACCTTTTACATCACCCTTGTTAGCCACCTTGAGCCTTTTTTATCCCATTTATTCTGTTCTATAACCACATCACTAGCCTTAAGCAAAAAAAATAATTAAATATCCCAATTGAATCTTTGGTTAGCTTAAGATAGAGATTGTGTATCAATTAAGTGTGGGGAAATTATGGGAACATGGGTTCATAAGGGAATGTGTTATGTTTTTACTTTGATAAAATATTGGGAATTTGGGTACCTACTCATGTGAGCCCAGAAAAATTAAAAATCCATGTGCATTGATAAGTTATGTTTATTTTTCAGATTCCAAAAAAAAAAAAAAAAGAAAAAGAAAAATAAAATATATAATATAAATATATAAATAAGGGGACAAAATTACCCCAATATTAAGTTTAATAAAAGATCAATGCACATGTGATAAAAATTAAAAAAAAATTTGGTACATGAGTATGGGAATTATACAAAAGTGGGATTTTTGGGTAGCTAGGCATGATTCTAGAGTTATATAGAGTATATGTATATTAGGTGAGAGCTTAGGTTAGTCAAAGATTCATATTATAGCTCACTTGGCCATACATATATCCTCACCCTTACCTTAGCCCCATTACAACCCTGAAAAGACCTCGTGATGTTTGCATTGATATACTAAATATTTGTTGATTGGTTAGATGAAGAACAAAGTTTAGAAAGCATGACTAGAGAAGAGTAGAGTGATTAACCCTAGACACTTGAGAGTTAGAGTGATATACACTACCAGTAAGGGTTCAGTGCTTAATTCTATGTTCCCTGCTTTCATGAGCTATCTTCTTACAAGTTTACTTGCTTTTTATTGTATGATTTGAATTAGTAGAATTTGAATTACTTTTGTCTTGAAGAACTTATTTACTCTTAACCAAGTAAGTAAAAGCATTTAGCATGTAGTTGCATTCATAGGTTGCATTTCATACATTCTACTACCCCTCTTCACCTTTATAGTTTCTCTTGAGCTTAGCATGAGGACATGCTATTGTTTAAGTGTGGGGAGGTTGATAAACCACTATTTCATGGTTTATCTTGTGCTCAATTGAGTGGTTTTTATCAAGTCCTTACCCACTTATTCATACTATTTGCATGGTTTTACATTTGCCTTCCTAATTATGTGCTTTGATTGAAAATATGCTTCTTTGGCCCTTATATTTACTAATATTAATCCTCTCTTATTACCATTAGATGCATTGATATGTGTGTTAAGTGATTTCAGAGATTACAGGGCAGGAATGGCTCAGAGAATGGAAAGGAAGCATGCAAAAGTGGAAGGAATACAAGAAGTTGGAGAAATTGCTAAGCTGTCCAGCCTGACCTCTTCGCACTAAAACAGCCATAACTTGATCTATAGAGGTCCAAACGATACGATTTCAGTTGCGTTGAAAAGCTAACGTACGGGGCTTTGATTTGATATATAATATGCCATAGTTACCCTGACGCTAGGCAACGCGAACGCATCGTCCACGCGGACGCGTCGCAGTGGCGAAAATTAGCGTGTTTGAATTCGCAACCAGCGAATTCTGGGCTGTTTCCGACCCAGTTTGTGGCCCAGAAAACACAGATTAGAGGCTATAAAGTGGGTAAATGCATCCATTCATAAAAAGGCTTTCACATTCACAATTTTAGGATTTAGATGTAGTTTTTAGAGAGAGAGGTTCTCTCCTCTCTCTTAGGATTAGGATTTAGGATTTCTCTTAGTTTTAGGAGTGACTCTCAATCCCAGGTTCAATGTTCTTTTTACTTCTTTTCTCACTTTTGTTTATGACTCTTTATGATTGATTTTCTATTTTAATATATTTTGAGGTATTTCAGACTTGTGATTGCTCTCTTTAATTTATGTTACTGTTGCTTCCCATCTAAAGGCATTTTTATTCCGATAGATTTACTTTCCCCTTTTGGCCTTGGATAAATAATTGGTGACTCTTGAGTTATCAAACTCGTTGTTGATTGAAAATTGAAATTCTTCAAGAATTAATTTAAGTTCCAATAACTCTATCTTTTCCCAAGGAAAGACTTGGATCTGAGGAATAAAAATTAATTCATCCACTTAACTTACCTTCATAGTTAGAGGTTAACAAAGTGGGAGAAAAATCCAATTCTCATCACAGTTGATAAGAATAACCAAGATAGGACTTCCAGTTCTTATACCTTGCCAAGAGTTTATTTTACAGTTATTATTATTTTATTTTACTTGTCATTCAACATACTTTTTACCTTGATCCAAAACCCCCAATTTACAAGACTCATAACCAATAATAAGAACATACCTCCCTGCAATTCCTTGAGAAGACGACCCAAGGTTTGAATACTTCGGTTATCAATTTATTTAGGGGTTTGTTACTTGTGACAACCAAAACGTTTGTAAGAAAGGTTGATTGCTTGGTTTAGTAACTATACTTACAACAAGTATTTATTATAACTTCTAAACCATCAATCTTCAGTTCTTCACTCATGCAATGCAATCTATCCTAAATGCAACTACCTGAATGAGTCATGCAATTCTAATTTTTATTCACTTGTATATAGAACTTACATGTAATTAAATTAATTCACATTCTCAAGGAATCATATATGCATAGCCAACCTCAGATAATGTTAAGGCACTTTTACAATTGAGATGGGTAAAAATATTTTTTTCAAACTTGCAAGACAATTAACAATTTAAGCAGAGATATATGGTGATGAGCTATTGAACCCTCACTGGATTTTGTGTTTACTCTCTAGTCACTCAGTGTTTATTGGGTTAATCTCTCTATTCTTCTTTTTATTCTTGCTTTCTATAGCTTTGTTCTTCATCTAACCAATCAACAATTATAGAATACAGACATACAAAAATCATGAGGTCTTTTTCAAGGTTGTAATGGGGCCAAGGTAAAAGTAAGGGTATATGTATAAGGCTAAGTGAGCTAATAAGTGAATCCTTGACTAGTCTAAGATCTCACCTTAACATACATATTTTGTAATTCAAAGCTTCTCAACCTATTTGCCCAGATTTTTCTCACTTTGTACTGCAAGCTCATTAACTTAAATTTTATCCCATGTGCATTGATTCTTTTTATTTTGCAATTGGAGAGTTTTTGTATCCCCTTAATTGAAATTAAAACTCTTTTTTTTTAAATGCACATGGTAATTCAATTGTTTTGATTTCACATGAGCATGCTTTCCCAAAAATTTTTATTTTGAGATATCTTTATTCTTTTTAACTTTTCTACTTATTTCTATCATCCAAGTTCCCATAGAGTTCCCCACACTTAGACAATACACAATTTCTATCTTAAGCTAACCAAGGATTCAACTTGGAATTTTTTTTCTTAAGGCTAGTAATGTGGTTTATGGAACAAGAGGGGATTAAAAGCTCAAGAGGGCTAACAATGGTGATGTAAAAGGTAGGATAATTTGGGATAAGTGAGCTAAACAAGTAATGGCCTCAATCATTTCTTAGTATGTATCTATACTCTATAATTGGACATATAGATTAAAACAAAGCAAAGAACATCAGAATAAAAAGAAGGGCAAAACACACAGAAATAGAAGTTATGGTTTGAATGTAACCATACAATTAAGCTCAAAACTCACAGGCTGTGTGTTCTATGGCTCAAACAGCATATATCAGCTATACATGTCATGCAAGTAGAAATTAAGAGTTCCCATTATTCTCAATGTAAAATTTATTGGGTGGCTTTAAATATTTAGTGTTTCTCCTTGATGAAATGTTGTTAACTAACTAACATGTTATGTTCTATATACAAGGTGTGGATTGTTTTTATCTGTTAAGTTTCTAGTTTACTTCCTTTTTATTTTTAATTTAAACCAAACTATCATATGCTAAAAGGGTAAACTATACTAATTAATCCACATTTTCTATAACTAATAAGTGTAGAATTGCAACTAAACTAACTGGCTAAAATATGAACTAAGGTGCAAAATACAGAAATAACATAAAAATACATAAAAAGGACAATGTATAAGTACTGCAAAATAAAAATAAGGATAAAAATACAGAAAAATAACTAAAATAAGATAAAAGAGTCTGTAGTGGTTCACCAAAAAATACGCCAGAGATGGCGATCTCCCCACACTTAAAATAAAGCATCGTCCTCGATGCTCACTCAAGCCGGGTGTGAAGAAGTGTCATCACTGAAAGGATGGGCTGCTGGAGTGTCTGTGGAGGCCTGAGGGTCTGCAGACTGGATGAGCGTAGGAGGATCTGTCTGCTGGAGAGGAGGCTCTGACTGGATAGGAATCTCTGTATCGGCGGCCTGAATCTGCTGTGGCTGCTCCTGCTGTGGTGTAGCCTGCTCCGGTCCTGCCTGTGCAGCCTGGGTGGGGGTCTCCTCCTCGTGAGCATCCTCCTCCACCTCAGATGTATCAGAAGGGGTGTCAGGCTCGGAGGGGATGTCGCCGCTGGAACGGATCATCAACTTGACGTGCTCATAGCGTCACTTGCTGCGACGCTCTATACGATCCAAGCGGGCGAAGAGTCGATGCATCAAATGGTAAATAGGCTCAGGAGCAGCTGGAGGTGTAGTTGGTGGGGCAGGTGCAGCAGTGGAAGAAGACGGGGTAGCTGAAGGTGTGGCAGTCTCATCAGAAGCAGGAAAGAATGGAGGTCTGTAGCCTAAAGCCAGAAAGTTCCTGCTGTGAGGAATGAGCTTCTTGCAGTCTGCAGCAGGTGGCTTCTCATCAGCATCCTCCCATGGCACGTCAGCTCGACGGCCTAGTTGTGTAACCAGGTAAGGGAAAGGGAGGGTGCCTCTGACATGGACCCTGGCCATATAGTGCCGGATGAATCGTGGCAGGTACAGGTCCTTACCCTCCATCACACACCAGAGGAGGGTAATCATAGCAGCAGGCAGCTCCGTCTCATGAGTGCTCGGCATAATAAAGTTACTCAGGATCTGGTGCCAGAGCCGAGCCTCATCATTCAAGTATATTCGCTTGATTCCTTTAGGCGTGGTGGTGTTCTTACCCATGACCCATGGGACAGTAGGGTCAAGGGCTATCCTCTCCTTGACAGCATCCCAATCAAATCTCAGAAACCTCATATCCTCTTCAGCCTTTTGGTAACCGTCAGGCTGATCTGACTTAGGCTGAAGGCACAGAATATCCTCAATGGCCTCTTCAGTGACCAGTATCTACTTCCCTCTGAGGTGCACTGCATCCAGGGAAGTCTTGAAATAATTGCAGTAAAACTCTCTTACCCAGGAAGCATTGACCTCAGTCAAATTTCTCTCCAAGAAGAACCAGCCTCTTTGTTTGATCTGATCGGAGGTGTACTGCTGTAGTTCTTCGGGAATTTTCAAAGTCCTCTCCAGGTACAGATTTCTGGAGGAGGCAAACACCGGATACTTCAGCTCACAGTATCGGTTTGCAAACTTAATTGGATCAGTGGCAGGGATGAGCTGGTCAACCTTTTCCTGCGGAGTAAAGTGTTTCTCCCGCCAGGAGTCATCATGCATAAGCTCCAAGAGAGACATAGAGGATTCACCTCTTTTTCGTTTGCCAATTGTTGCCTTTCCTTTTTCTTTTCTTTGAGTGTCAAACATCGTAAAAAATAGAAATCTAGGATATAATAAAAGCGGGAAAACAAGTAGGCAATTTACAAGATAAGCACATAGTGGCAAAGGAGAAGTAAAATAATGAAATGAGTTGAATCATTATGCATATTAGATTGTTTTGGAGTTAAAAAGATGAGATGAGAAATTTCAATCCAAAATGTAATATAAGTAGAATTCATGTTGATCAAGGAAAATAATCATGCCTTGAGTTAGAAAGGTTAAGGAAAATAGTGAAAAACCAAGAAGAGATGGTTTGAAAGTTAGGTTGGTTAGGATTGAAAAAGAGGTTAGAGAGTTGAAAGCAGTGAGTTAGTAAAAAGAAAGTCAGAGTAAGTGGCATGATGATAGGTTTCTAAGTAACAAAAATTCACAATTATAAGTTACATTCAACCCATATTCAAACAAGGAAATCAGGTTGATGATGATTCATAGAGATATGGAAATAGTAAAAATTGGAAGCGAATCATCAAAAATACAATTTATTAACCAGGAAGAAATCGAAAAGAATAAGAGAGCTTGCCCGTGCATTCATGAATTGGTTCTGTAAAAGCTGAGTAAAATAGAATTCAAATTGCCAAGACCAAAACATGAATGAAAATCAAAATAGTTTACAGAAATTTGAGCAGCATTCCGGCTAAAATTGGATTTTTTCGGGTAATAAACAGCAAGCAGAGCAGTTCATATGAATTAAAATACAGCTACAATTACATATACGGAATATGAACATGAAAAAACAGTGTAAAAAGCAGCATGAAACATAAAAGAATAGCATATGAACAGCAACAACATCAGAATTGCAAAATGGATAAAACAAGAGGCACGAACAGCGCAATTAGCAGGCCTAAATCTACTAACCACATCCTAGTCTACCTAACCACCTAGAATCCACTACGACATACATCTCTAACTATCCTAAATTAAAACATAAATTGAAAAATATGCAAAAAAAAATTGAAAGAAAGAAGGGTGGCGCTTGACGGAACCTGGTAGGCGTATGAACGAAAGTAGGGCAGAGAGATGGCTGGGGGTGGTGGTGGTGGTGGCTGACACGGCGGGTGGAGGCGGATGGCGCGGCGGTGGGCAGCTGTCCGGTGGTAGGGGTATCGAGTAGGGGTAATGGGAGGAGTAAGGGTTAAGGGGGAAGGATGGGAGGGGGTGGTGGTGGTGGTGGGAGGCGCGGCTGTGATGGGGGCGCGGTGGTTGGCCGCGGTGGTGGAAGGGAGAGAATGGGGTGGAAGAAGAAGAAGAAGAATGAGGGGAGAAGGAAGAAGGAGGGGTGGTTTTCGGCGATGGGGTGTGGTGGTGGGGCGGTGCGGTGGCGGTGGTAGTGGCTGGAAGTGTTGGTGGTTGGGTGGTAGAGGAGGGAGGGTTGCAGAGAGGAGAGGAAGAAGAAAGGGGTTGGGGGCGCGATGGGGTAGGGTTTCGTGTCACTGGGGGTTAATGAATTTGAATCCACGCAGACGCGTGGGGCATACCGTTGCGTGGCTGGGGCGGAATGGGGGTTGACGCGGTCGCGTGAGTGATGCGATTGCATGGAATGGGTAAAGGGATGAATGACGTGGTCGCGTGAGGCATGCGATCGTGTCGCTGGAAATTGTGCTAAACGCACAATTCCATCGTAGTTTCAGCGCAACTCTGTCTCCACTGGGGTGCCATGATATCCGCACGACACGAACGCGTCGCTCACACCTTCACGTGGGATGGGTGTTGTGTAAGTGATACGTTTGCATCAGGTACGCGACCGCGTGGGTCGTTTTGTGCTAAACGCACAACAGCCACACGATTCCAGCCCAACTTTCTGGGCGTTGGATATTTACGCCGATTTCCAGATCACGCGGCCGTGTGAATAACGCGGACGCGTGGGGGTGTTTTTTGCAAATGACGCGAGCGCTTTAGCGATGCGATCGCGTCACACGCCTTCATCTCTCTTCTTTTTTTATTTTATGCAATTATGCAGTTATGAAGTATGTAATGCTAATGCAAATGCTTACGAATACTATCCAGGTTCAATGAAAATAAAACAATATAAAAATAAACAAAACAAAATAGAATGGAAACATGAACGATCATACCATGGTGTGTTGTCTCCCACCTAGCACTTTTAGTTAAAGTTTTTAAGTTGGACATTGGATGAGCTTCCTGTTATGGTTGCTTGTGCTTAAATTCATCCAGAAATCTCCACCAATGTTTGGAATGCCAACAGCCTCCGGGGTCCCAAACTAGGCATGTAAAGCTTCTGAGCAGCTTCAAACAGATTCTCAGGTTCCCGGGGTGACGAATGTCAGAATAGATTCCAGGATCCCAAACCTTGCTGTTAAATCCGCCTTCGTCTTGATCTATATTCTTCCATCCGGGCGGTTTAGAAATTAGATTCTCACCAAGATGACCAAACGTTTTCTGAGATCTATTCGGTTGAACATGATACCAATCCGTGCACTTCGAGTTGAAGTGTGAAACTGTATTGAACCTTGTGCACCAGCTCTGAGTACGAGCCATTTCCCTCTTACTCTTAAAGCCACAGAGAGCTCTAAGCTGGCCATCTGTTTCAAGCAAACCATATTCAAGTGGAAAAATAAAGTTAAAGGTTAAGGATTGTACCCACTTGAAGCTTGTATTAGGTGGTAACGGCCTTGGGACAGGTGTTTCCAGTGGTGCTGTAAGTTCTACTCCCTTGTGATCTTCTGTGAATTCCTCCACTTCTTTGTAAAATTCTTCAGCTGCAACTGCATCCTAATTAAAGTCTTCTATGTCTTCCTCATCACTTAAGTCATACGTTGGAGGTTGAGAGAAATCTACCTCGACGTCATCTTCATATTCATTTGGATAAGGTTCTTCAGGCTTAAGGAATTCAGTTGCGAATGTGAGTTTGTGACTAGGAGAACTTGACTTGTGATCATTACTGCCCATGGAATCAACTTCTTGGTCTGTTCCGTCCAATTTTTCACAGGGCATATACTGTGGAGGTCGTGCACTATCCTCTTTTGCATTGAATTCGGACTTCTCAGTGGAATCCTTTACGGTTCTTGATTCCCATGGAAGTTCAGCATCTCCTAAATCTTCAACCACTTTTTCCTCTACAACTATTTTGGCTTCCTCCACTTGTTCCAATACAAAGCCATGTTCCTCATTGTCTACCGAAGTTTCTAGTGTTTCCTTCATGCTACGCTCTTCTTTTGATTCTCCACATGCAGCTATGGGAGTACTTCGGGTTCTCAGATGTCGGGAAGCTATCAAATTTACTACCTCAGTTACGACAGTAGCGAGTTCCAGTACGCCCTTTTCTATCTTTGCTTGCCCTTGAAGAAGAACATGAAGTTTGTCATTCACTGGAGGTTGGGGTGGGTGTGAGGTCTCATTGGTTAGGGGAGAGGGTTCAAAGTAAGAATGTGGTGGTTCTTGGGAGTAATTGGATTGGGATTGTGGTGGATAAGGGTCATATGGTGCTGAATGGTGAAAAAGAGCTTGTGAGTGTGGTGGTTCAAATCTACGTTGAGAGGATGGTCTATAAGCACAGGGTGGGGCTTGTCGGTAGTTACAAGGTTGTCCACCATATCTATTAGCTTGGTATGCATTGTAAGGTGGTCCTCGTCCATGATATCTTGGAGGGTGTTGCTGCCTAAAGGGTTGATCAAATCCTCTTGGCTCCATCCATCTTTGATTGTTTAGACCTTGATGCATATTCCTGCTATAACTTCCGTTCCCTTCAACAATATTAGAACCAAACTCAAAGTGAAAGGGGTGAGAGTTCATAGTAGCTAAAAATATAAAAGAGAAAAACAAAAATAAATAAACAAGTAAAAAAAATATTTACAATAACCAATAATAACGCACATGATTGCAGTTCCCCGGCAACGGCGCCATTTTGAAAGAGCGGAAGATTGACGGTTTAGAATTCAGAATAAATCCTCGTTGCAAGTATAGTTTCTAAACCGAACAATCAACCTTTCTTACAAACATTTTGGTTGTCACAAGTAACAAACCCCTAAATAAATTGATAACCGAAGTATTTAAACCTCGGGTCGTCTTCTCAAGAAACTGCAGGGAGGTGTGTTCTTATTATTGGTTATGATTTTTGTAAATTGGGATTTTGAAGATAAAGAACAAGTAAATTAAATGTCAAATAAAATAAATAAATAACTGTAAAATAAACTTTTGGCAAGGTATGAAGATTTGGAAGTCCTATCCTAGTTACCCTTATCAATGGTGATGAGAATTGAGTTTTAATCCCACTTAGTTAACCTTTACTAAAGCAAAGGAAAGTCAAGTGACTAATTAGTTAGATCCTCGGGCCCTAGTTAATTCCTAAGAAAGGACTGGAGTTATTGAGGTTCAATTCAATTAGCAAAGACAACAATTATCAATCACGTTTGAGTTTGATAACTCAAGAGTTACCAATTAATCAACCCAAGCCAAAAGGGAAAAAATAAACTTACTTGAATAAAAATGTCTTCAGATTGGAAGCAACAGTAGCATGAATAAAAGAAAGCAATCATAAACTGAAATACCTCAAATAACATTAATCAAGAGAATCATATGTAACATGGAAGAATTCATAAATTAAATTATCAAAGTAATTAAAAAGGGAACATTGAACCTGATAAAGAGCTGGGGTATTAACTTGAAATAAAAAATAGAAATCCTAATCCTAAAACCTAAGAGAGAGAAGAGAACCTCTCCCTCTAAAAACTACATCTAAACTATCAAAAGTGAATAATTGCCAATCTCTCTCAATGGATGCATTCCCCCACTTCATAACCTCTAATCTGTGCTTTCTGGACTTGGATTTGGGCCAAAAAGGGCTTCAGAAATCGCTGGGAGCGTTTTCTGTAATTTCTGGTGCGTGGCCTCTGTCACGCGTCCGCGTGGATCACGCGGTCGCGTCATCTGGAGTTTTCTTTATCACGCGTTCGCTTCGGTCACGCGTCTGCATCGCTGCCTTTTCGCACTGGTCATGCGGCCGCGTCATCCATGCGTTCGCGTCGCTGCCAGTTTCCTCAAAAACTCCATTTTGTGCTTTTCTTCCATTTTTGTATGTTTCCTTTCCATCCTTTAAGTCATTCCTGCCTCAGGAGATCTGAAACTACTTAACACAAAAATCACGGCATCGAATGGTAATAAAGAGTAATTAAAATAATTATTTTTAAAGCATAGGAAACATGTATTTCACATATATCACATAATAAGGAAGGAAAAGTAAAACCATGCAATTTATATGAATAAGTGGGTGAAGGATTGAATAAATCTCTTGAATTGAGCACATTATATATCATAAAATATGGGTTTATCACATTATCAAAGGGGATTATTAGATTCATGTTGAATATGCTTTGTTTTTTATTTTATGTTTTTGGTGATATGAAAAGAAGAGTAGTTTCAATTATCCTATGCCCCTCAGATATTGTATGTGTTATTAATATGTTAATTACTTTTTTCTTGTTGTACTTTTTCAAATTATAATTATTTTCTTATATAATTATGCAGGATAATTCTAAAGATGCGAGTGAAGATTGAGATGCTTATCATGATGGTTTATTGACAAAGATAGAAATTGAAAGATGTATGGTTGATGATGATGTCTGTTATTAGAAGCTAAGATACATTTATATGATATAATATTTTGGTTTTTCCTAGTTTTTTAGTAGTAAACTTTAAGTGCATTATATGAGTATACTTATTCTAGTTTGAGATGTATGAATACTCAAAATTATGATCATCCTAATATTTTTGGTTCATTATATAATTATATTTTGTTTCAGTGTAATTTTTTTATTTAAAGATTATTGTATGGTATTATTATATATGTATTTATTTTTATTTTATAATAATTAACTAATTTAATTAAAAATACAGGATTATATATATAATTATATTCTCAAATATTAGATTTTAAATAAAAAAATTGTTAGAAATTTCTGTTTATATATATATAAACAAAAATTTTTTTAAAAAAAATGAGGGACAAAAGGCTACACTTATATAGAGTAGCTATAGGTATATTATTTGCTATATTTATAAAGTGATGCAGCAGCCCTGAAAAGTGTAGCCTATTCTTTAGAATTATGGTAACCATTAGTGCTGAAAAGCGTAGCCTTAGGTCCTGAACAGCATCACTTAAAAAGCGTACCCTATTCTCAAAGACTAGAAGTGTAGCCTTTGATACAGAAAAGCGTAGCCTTTGAGAATAGGCAAAACTAGTATAGGCATCACCTACAAAAGTGTCTCCGAAGCCTAAAAAGCGTAGCCTTTACCTAAGGCATTATTTTTATTCGTTTTTGGTTACACTTTTCAAGTGTACCTGAATGGGTGTTTTTCTTGTAGTGTCCACGTGGATGCGCCATGTATGCGTACGCGTGGATACAAAAATTCCACCCCCAGCCTAAAACCAGAGAGTTATGCCCAGTTTGAGCATATCCTGTGCTTGCAACCCACGCGCAAGCGTGCATGACACGTACGCATCGGTCGCCATCTTCACATCTGCGCGTAAGCGTACATGGCGCGTACGCGCCCTTCGGCCAAACTGCGCATCGGCGCGTAAGCGTGCATAATGCGTCCGCTCCGGTAAAAGAAAAAGAATTTTTTTTCTCATCTTCCATTTTCTTTTGTCCATTGCATTCGCATACTTTTATTCTTCGCATTTTCATTTTGTTTTTATAGCCTGTTTTTACTTTATTTTTTTTCGAGTTTCTTATTTTAATAATGGTGTTGAATGCTCTTAGTCAAATGTTGAGAATTTCTTGGTTAGTCTTGGTGCTTCTAGACTTGTTTGATATTGATGGGTGATGAAATTTCTAATTCAATGCTTAACCTTTGATGATCCTTGTATCCTTTGTGCATTGATATGAGCTTACATGTCTTTCTTAACCCACTCTTTCTTGTTCAAACTTGATACTTTTGAGTGCTCTTCATGCTTTGAATTTACTCTTGCATCAAGTGTTAGTTAATATGCCTTAGCTTATATTATTTTCTCACTCACATATTGTAGCTACCATGTAGTGAGAACCTTACTCTTATTTGGCATTAGCCCCCGCCTATGCTCTATTTGCTTTGCTATCTTTGTTGTAGGCTTAATTTTCTTTCTTTTTCTCTCCTTTGAGGTTGGCCACCAAGAAAGAAAGGAATGGAAAAGCTTCTAATGGGGCAACAAACAAGTTCATCCGCACAACTTTTTGAAGAAGCTCATCAATTGTAACAACCCGTCCACCTTGCTCTTCTTTGCATGCACCGAGGACGGTGCAAATTTCTAAGTGTGGGGAGGTCGTTTGACCAACCTCCATAGGGTAACAATTTCCTTTTTCAATACCAATTCTTAATTTTTGTCTTTGTTAGTTAGTTATTGCATTGCATGATAGATTGCATGTTAGTTAGAATTTGTACATATTTTACCACTTCTTTTTATGTTATGACTACTTGGTTAGAGTGATGATTCTTTTCCAAGAAAAATTTTTTAGGGCACCCTACCAATTCGAAAAATTTTTTGTGTGAACTTGCTTGAAGAATTTATTTTGAAACATAGTTTTTGAGCTAAGAACACAAGCATGTGAGTTTTGAGCCTAATTGTGTGGTTACATCATATAACCACTTATTTTCCATTCTTGTGTGCATTGTTCTTTTTCTATGATTGTAATCTTTGATTTGTTTGATTCTATATGTCCATTATTCCATGTGTACATGCATTTATATGATTGAGACCATCATTTCATTTAGCTCACTTACCCAAATAGCCTACCTTTCATCAACCATTGTTAGCCAATTTTGAGCCTATTTAATTCATTTTGTTCTTAATTGTAGCACATCACTACCCTTAAGCGAAAACAATAAATGTCCTTAATTTAGATCTTTGATTAGCTTAGGCTAGTGAGGGTGTGTATCATTTGGGTATGGGAACCTTGGGACATTGGTTGAGGTAAAAGTGTAATTTTTATTTTTGTTAAAAATATTGGGAATTGGGTACATATTCATGCACTATATGTAAAACCATATGCATTGTTACGTTTGTATATACTTTAGAAAAAAAATTGATAAAGAAAAAGAAAAATAACATATATATATATATAGAGAAAAAAAAAGAAAAAGAAATAAAAAGGGGACAAAAATACCCCAAAGTAAAGTTCAATAAAAATCAATGCATATGGAATGTTAATTAAAGAGAATGCATGAGTCTGTGAAAAAGTGAGAATCATGGGTAGCTACTTTGTGTATTAGAATTGTATAGGTTGTCACATGTGTTAGGTGAGAGCTTAGGCTAATCAAAGATTCAAATTTCAAGCTCACTTGACCATATGCATCCTACCTTGACCCTAGCCCCATTACAACCTATGAACAAGCCCTCATGATGAATGTATGCATGCATTGAATAATTGTTGATTGTTAGATGAAAAAAAACAAATCTTGGAAAGCATGATTAGAAGAGAATTGAGTGAATCGACCCTATACACTAGAGCGACTAGAGCAGATACACTTCCGGTGAGGGTTCGATGCTCAATTCCTTGTTCCTGGCTTTCATGAGCTTTCTTCTTGCAAGTCTATTTGAACTTCATTTTGATATTTGAATTGGTAGGATTCATGAATCATTATATGATCTTAGCCCAACTTGTGAATATGTGTTCTTGGGGATTGATTTACTCTTGACCAAGTAGGTAGAATCATTTTGCATTTAGTTGCATTCATATAGATAGGTGCATATAGTTTATTTGCATTGAATAAATGTTCACACCCTTTTTCTTGTCCTTCTTTATTCTTAGCATCAGGATATGCTTGGTTTAAGTGTGGGGAGATTTGATAAACCCCAATTCTATAGTTTATCTTGTGCTTAATTTGGGAGATTTTATCACCTTTTTCTACATTTATTCAATGAAATAGCATGATTTTGTAATTCTCCCTTGATTTGTGCTTAAATGAGAAAACATACTTTTTAGGCCTTAAAATAGCTAAATTCAATTCATTTTAATTCCATTCGATGCCTTAATATGTTTGTTGAGTGATTTCAGGTTCATAAGGCAAGTATTGGATGGATGAAGTGAGGAGAAAAGCATGCAAAGTGGGAGAACTCATGAAGAAATGAAGGAACCGTAAAGCTGTCAAGCCTGACCTCTTCGCACTCAATCAACCATAACATGAGTTAGAGAGGTCCAAATGAGGCGGTTCTAGTTGCGTTAGAAAGCTAAAATCTGGGGCTTTGAAATGATATAAAATTTGTCATATTTTCTGGATGTATAGAGGCGCACACGCGCCATATACGCATGCGCGCTGATGCAGCACGTGGTTCACTAAAAGTGAAATCGTGGCCAGCGATTTTGCAGCTCATTTTGGGCCCAATCCATCCCATTTCTGATGCTATTTCATGCAGAGTTCAAACTTGGACAAGGGGGGAGCACTTGTTTTGTAGGGTAGCATCATGTAGGTTAGCTTCTAGAGAGAGAAGTTCCCTCTTCTCTCTAGAATTAGGTTAGGTTAATTTCTCCTAGATCTAGGTTCAATCTCATCTTTTCATCTTGTTTTCTTTATGATTTCTTGCTTCTACACTTTCATTCTCTTAGTTTATGATGTTAATTTCCCTTTTATGCTCTCTTTTATGTTCATGGATGCTTATGTTGGATTTAGATCTCTTTTAATGAAATTTAATGTTTGATGTTCTTTTAATTGATGATTTGAGTTGTTGATTTACTTTTCTTGCAATTGGTAATTGGTAGATTTATTATTCTTGCACTTTTACCATGCTTTCCATTTGTACCCACCAAGTGTTTGACAAAATGCTTGGTTGGGCTTTAGAGTAGATTTTGAGCATTCTTGGCTTGGAAAGAGTAATTAGGCAA
Organism: Arachis ipaensis; assembly: GCF_059453495.1. Classification (NCBI taxonomy): domain Eukaryota; kingdom Viridiplantae; phylum Streptophyta; class Magnoliopsida; order Fabales; family Fabaceae; genus Arachis; species Arachis ipaensis. The sequence goes on along the minus strand of NC_142444.1, from coordinate 119,062,588 downwards.
TCTTGAGTCATGAAAACCCAACTTATGTTGGTGATCTAGAGTTGTTAGCTAGTATGATTTCCATTGACTCTAATCTCTTGCTAATTCAATTAGAAGGTGATTAGGACTTTTGGATTGAGATTAGCTAGTCTTATTAGACTTTCTCTCATGGAAGATAACCTATATCTTCTTCCATCATTGGGGATGACGTAATAAGATAAATTCTTGTTAATTATTGTTATTAGTGACTAGGATGGAAAGCCTATGATCTCAATTCTTGCCATGAATGTCTCTCTTTATTAATTGCTTTCTTTAATTACTTGCTTAATTTACTTTTTCTTGTTCCTCTTATAACCCAAAATCCCATTGCATCTTCATAGCCAATAATTGACCACTTCATTGCAATTCCTTGTGAGACGACCCGTAGTCTAAATACTTCGGTTAATTCTTATTTGGGGTTTGTACTTGTGACAACCAAATTTTTGCATGTGAAAATTCTTTGTTGGTGTAGAACTATACTTGCAACGAGAATTCATTCAATTGAAGAAATTTTATATCAACAAAAGCTCTCACATCAACCTGTCCAAGCCTAGTTGAAAGCACAAGTCAAAGTAGAAGGGAGGGAGGGAGGGAACACGATGATGTGGAAGGGCATATTTGGTTTATTCATGTGTTAGGTTGGTTAAGAAGAGTTAAAGGAGGTGAAATGAGGAAACAAATTGTAGCAAGGATATTACTATTAAAATCTTTTAGATTATTGACAAATTTTAGCGATTGATTCTTTTATTAATAATTAGCGACAGATTTAGTTGAAATAGTGACTAAAAAATTAGTAGACAAATTTCTCTTAAATTTTAGTGATGGATAAATTATTTTATCACTAAATTGACATATTCAAACATTGTCAATTAAGTCTGTGAGAACGATAAATTTGTTTTAAGAATCATATTTTTTTAATATATTAAAATATTTGATCTAATGAATTGAAATCTTAAATAAGCAAAACAACCTATAAAATAATTTTTTAAAAATTGGATATCTCTTTTACAGGTACTACTAATAAGCAAAATTGGCAGGTAAGTAAATATAAACATCAAGATTTTAGTTATAAATATTATAGCTAGTAACCAATTGGGATTGTGAAATAATATATAGCTAATAAATATAACCATCAATTGATGGAGAGGAAGAATGCAATGGGGGACAAGAAGATATATATTTCATGTGACAGGGCTTCATATCTCTCATTTTGGCCAAACATAATAAATAAATTAGAATCTCTAATTCTCTGAGCCACAAGTGAATACCAAGCAATTCATTCTTCGTGTCATTTGAAGTATACAGATATATAGCACACCCTGTTGGTCAAAATGTCAAATAATAGGCATAACAATTCCACATGAAGGGAGGGCTATAGTAGGGATCTATCACCATAGCATTCCACGTATGGAGCAACATTAATTCTTTAAATTTATTATTACTTACTAACTACTATACTATCTTAATTGGGGATATTTCATTATTGCGGAGGTCATTTCCTTCCCTATTCATGGTTGTCATAATGCTATACCAATTTAGTTTATTTATTTATAAAGCTCCTTTCTCAACGAATAAAACGTACTGAAGAGTTAAAAATGTTTCTAAGGATCAAATCGTCAAAAAAATACTAGCATGGATGCACTTCAGGTTGTATTATATATGTAAATTTTTACGTCGATTAGAGAGAGAAATTAAATGAGAATGCTTTTTCAAGATGTAAATATTTTCTTCTTGTGGGTGTATTTTAATGGATCAATCTCATTAGATAATCAACAGAAATCTAATTAATAACAAACTAACAAATATTTTTAAATTATATTTCATACTAATTAATTATTATTAATTAATAATGATTTAAATTTTATTTTTTAAAAAATATAAAATTATTAATTATTAATAACAATTGTTTAAAATTAATTGGTTAAAAATTATTTACTATACTTTTTTTTAATGGATTGGGTAATTTCTGTTCCTCCACCAAAAATTTTAGGCACGAAATTCCAAAGCAGACAATAATACCCTCAAACGGGCGAACTAGACGGTTACATAAGAGTTTAAAGACTTTATTAATATATACATATAGTACCATACAAATACAATGTTGTTTTTCTAGAAAATTTTAAAGATATTGACATATCAGATTTATTTACTATAACTCTGATGAATGAAGTATTATTTATTTATTTGTTTTTTTTTTTTTTTTTGGTTTATATATATGATGAAGTATCGAATGTATATGTCTTTTTTCTTTAATTTTTAGTTAATTGTTCCAATATTTGTAAAATATTAGAGAATAAATTACCTTCTATCATGTATTATCACATAATAAGTTTATTTTATTCGCTTCAAATATGAGAAATGAAGATACTTTTAATCAATTAAACTCATGGTTAAAGTTTTGATATGTACTTTTTTTTGAAACAAAAGAAGCTCAACACAGTAAAGTGGAGCAAAAGATCCTAACAACAAGTGCTACATAGAATTACATAAATCATGTCAACTGCCTAAAGGATCACTATCGGTCCATTCTTTGTAGCTCATAAACGTCCTCCTTATTACACTCTCAACACCTGCTTCCTTATGATTGAAGATCCTAGCATTACGTTCCACCCAAATATTCCAGATCACTGTGAAGAAGCTAATCAGCCACGTTTTCTGCTCTTGTTTTTGCTTATGCCTACCAGTCCAACTCTCAAATAGTTCCCTAATAGTACCAGGAATAACCCACGCCTCACCAAAACTCCTCAACCAACTGCACCACACCTGCCATGTTAGATCACATAAAAGGAATAAATGTTTGACTGATTCTATCTCCTTCTTACACAGAACACAGATATTATCACTGGGAATAATAACGCCTAGCCTACTCAATCTTTCCTTGGTATTCACTCGACCAACCAGCACAAACCATCCAAATAGCTCAATTCTTGAAGGTACCACACCTCGCCAGACTGCACTTGTAAAGCTGTAACTCGTTATCTCATCTGATAGAGTCTCTGATTGAAGTACCTGCATAACAGATCTGGTAGAAAACACCCCTTTACTATCAAACCTCCACGCCATATTATCCTCTGTACCATCTGCCAACTTCACCGGCCTTAACCTCTCATGAAACTGGTGGAGAAGTTCTATCTCCCATTGGAACAGTTCCCTTCTCCACTGGAGATTCCAAATCCACTCGAGCCCATCCCAAAACCCACAAACCCCTATCATAGCTCCTTGTTGGTTCGAAATAGCATAAAGTCTTGGAAAAGCCACTTTCAGGGGTCCACCTTGCAGCCAATTATCCTCCCAAAACCGAGTCCTCCTTCCGTTACCTACCTCCATCGCCATACCAGTAAGCATTTTGTCTTTTATCCTCTGCTCTATGATGTTCAATTGGCAAATGTCTTTCCAAGGCCCTCCTCTAACCGGTAGCTGCTGATTTACGAGCATTATATCAGGGTTCAGGTTGTTACATGAGCAAACAATCTTCTTCCACAATGGGCACTCCTCCTCTGAAAACCTCCACCACCACTTAAACAAGAGCGCTGTGTTTCGAAGCAATGCATCCCCAACCCCCAATCCCCCAGCTTTTTTCGGCGCCTGGACCAGCTCCCACTTAACTAATGGGACACCCTCATTACCATCCCTCTTACACCACATAAATCTCCTTTGCAAAGATATCAGCTTGTCCGCAACCGCCTTCGACATCTTGTACAGACTAAGGTAATATATCGGAAGGCTATTCAGCACTGATTTTATAAGCACGAGCTTACCTGCTTTGTTTAAGACCTTTGCTTTCCACAAGCTAAGTTTCTCTTCCACCTTATCTATTATCGGTTTCCAAGTCTTCACCAAACGTGGATTTGCCCCCAAGGAAATTCCGAGATACCTTACTGGTAATACTGCTTGCTGGCATCCCAGCAGACCACACGCATGATCTATCCAATCCTGCTCACAATTCACCGCTATCAGATTTGACTTATCAAAATTGATACTCAATCCCGACATCAGCTCAAAACACTGCAGCAGTCTCTTATAATTCACAATTGTCTCTATTACTGGGGGGCAAAACAATATCGTATCATCTGCAAATTGTAAATGCGACAATGCGATATGCTCTCCTCCCACCAGCAGTGGTTCAATGCGGCCGTTTCTGACAGCTTCTCCCAGCATCCGATGCAACACATCAACTACTAGCACAAACAGAAATGGAGAGAGAGGATCCCCTTGTCGGAGTCCTCGCTCCATCTTAAACGGCTTGGATGGCGACCCATTTACCAGTACCGACATAGTGGCCGTAGTAAGACACTCCTTTACCCAATTCCTCCAACGCTGTTCAAATCCCATTTTCTCTAACACTATATCCACGAAGCTCCATCTGACTCTATCATAAGCTTTATGAAAATCCAACTTAATAATTGCCGCTTCCTTTCTTCGTGACTTCAGCCAATGGACCGTCTCGCAGGCGATAAGATTATTATGCAAGTATTTTTCTAACTTTATACTACTATAATAGTAGAAATGAAATTAGTTTGACTTTAATTTAAATACAATACTTCAATTTTAAACAAAATAATACATCAAATTTATTGTGTTAAACGTGTACGCAATTAGACTTATCATGTAATAATATATGATAGAAGGTAATTTACCTTTCCAATTTTCACAGACTATTGGAATAATTGTCTTCTTTTTATTTATACTTTAAATAAATAGAGAAAATAAAAATTGAATTTTAAATTTTTTGTCATAAAAATTCTGTGCTAAAATATAAAAAATTATTTATTTTAAAAATTTTAATTATTAAATAAAAATAAATAAATAATTATATATCTAACACAACTAAATCTTTTTTATGGAAAAAAAAATGGTCAAATTAATTAAGTAAATACATCTTAGTTTAAGTAATATCTCCATGTAAATTAAAATATTTTCTAAACATGACACCTTATCTTTAATTTACACTTTAATCCGTTAATAAATAGTGTGAATTTAATCTATATCTATATCTATATCTAATAATAAAATAATGAAATAATTTCTCTTCAAATTAGTTTTTTAAAAATTTAAATTAACAGAAAATAGATAATTATATCTCTAATACGACTTTTTATGCGTAGTCTTTTTTTTGGGTTTGCATGACTCTTTCTTTTATTTATTGCATAGGGTTTATTTTTCTTCTTTTTATTTTTACCTTATATTGAAATTTTTTTTTAAACAACAAAAATTGAACTTTAGATATTTTGAATAAAAATTTTGATATTATATTATAAAATTATTTTTTTAAAAAAATTTAAGCTGATAAATAAGTGACAAAAAAAGTTATTATATCTCTATCACAATTAAATATGAATAATAAACATAATGTTACACATACATACACACCACCCACACGAAGGTAACATTGATTTGTCAAATCATGACCCAAGAGAGCCAGCAAAATCGCAGCTAGTGAGCCTGAAATTCAGGCAAGAAGGGATCTATATCCAAGTAATATTCAAATCGCATCACTATCTCATTGTTTTGGATATTGTGCTGTTGCTACTGCCAAGCCTTCAAGACAAGCACCACAAGTCCAAGATCCCATAGCCCTTATCATTCATGTTCTTGTGCTTCGTCTTACCACAAATTCTCTAGATTTTATGCCTTTATTATTATTAATCTATCGATGGTGACAAAATTCCGACAAACCAAGCAGCGAGAGCGAAAGAACTTCACTGATATGTACACAGACACTAATAATCACTCTTTTGTTTAATTTATTAAGTCTTTTCCATGAAAAATATAATGTATTATTATTATTATTATTATTATTATTATTATTATTATTTCAACTATTTTAGTTGTATATTAAAATTAATTATTAATATAAAATAAATATTTAGAATATAAAATATATATTAAAAATGAGTTAGAATAAATATTTAGAATATTGTTAGTAAAAAATAATTTAATTCGAAGGACGAGGTTATTCGAGTAACTACTAAGTGAGCTTTCAGAAAGAAGTTGGCATCGAAAGAGACACATGTTTGGGACATTAAGTAAGAGTCCAATTGACTTAACGAATTGAGGAGGTATTTGACAAAGAAGATCGAAGACTTTGAAATCAAAAGTCATTTTAAAACCATCACTTGATCAGGCAAAAGAGCAGGAACGGTTATTCACGTTTTCGCACACGTGGGAGTTTCATTTCAAATTAATCAGTTAAGGAAATGGCTATAAATACTAGAAGGCTCGAAGTCACAAGGGTCGGAACTTCATTTCCAAAATTACTCACGAACACTCACATCCCAGCCACTTTCTGAGTCTGCTTCGAGTCAAATTTCTGTACCGTTCCTTCCACTTGTTTTTACTTTTCATTTACATTTTCTGCAAACTTTATTTTTCTTACAAATTTATCTTTCAAGCAACATTTAACATTCCTGTCCGATTTACATTCCTGTACTTCGAATTCAAAGTCCTTTGATCTAATCGAAGGCATTTTACTGCTTTATTTAAATTCAACGCAAATCATTTCAAATTCAGTCAATTTTATTTTCAAAACCTTTTATTTTTAGTCTTTTCAGTCTTTTTCTCTAATCCCGTCTAATTCAAAGGTCTTTGATGCACTTTTAGAAAACTGGTACTCGGAAAAGAGAAGTTGGTTTCGCTCACAGATCATTAGAATCAAACCACAATCGATTTGCTAAAAATCGACAAAACAAATTGGCACGCCCAGTGAGACCGTTTTAAATTAAAGTGTATCAAATGATTTTAGTGTCACTTAGTGTATGCGATTAAGGAGTGGAAGGATTGTTCACATGGCTGACAAAATTCCGTATGTGAATGGTGTTTTTGGCCACAAGTGACAGTGCACCAGTAAATGGACAGCCTTCGAACATTATTTCACGTTCAGAAGGGATAGTTGTAAATGAAAGTGTGGTAGTTACTAATGTGCAGGTTGGAAATAACGAGTGTAACACTCGTCCACGTGGTAATCCACCAACAATTCAACCCCAAGTAACTGTTGGTTGGCCTCCTTATGGTCTTCCTCCTGGTTATACTCTACCAGTAAGTGGTTTCGTTCCTCCGATTCGGTTTGCGGGTTCAAATGGGATAAACAATGTCCAAAATTGACAATAGCAATCCGAGTTTTCTCGAGATTATAATGTGGGCTCTACATCGAATGCTTCTAATTCAATAGCGGTATTTCGGCAACGTGTAGAAGAAAGTCATCATGACCTAGTCAATTTATTGACCCAACAAATGACCACAAGTTGAAAAAATAAAAAAAGAAAAGAAGAAAGAAAGAGAAATGGTTGAGTATGAGCTTATCAAAAATAATATTTAATCATGATAAGTATTTTTGCTTTTACATATTGGAACCCATTGGAAGGAGTTACGTACTTTATTAAATTATGTATAAGTATGTCTATAAAAGAAGTTTTCAAAAAGCGGTTCTTGGCAGTTGTTAGATATAACTGTGAAAAAGATAAAAAAAAATCTTTATTTAACTTTAAAATTCTGTAAAGTTGATCAGTTTTAGAAAAGAAAAAGCTTCTCTATTTAATTTTGAAATTGTGAAGGTAGAAATTAAAAAAAAAAATTCATGGATCATATCATGATATTTTTTATCCGAGAAGGAAAAAGGAAGTTACCATGTTTTGGGTAATATATTGCCATAAAAAATTCAATGAGGTATCGAAAACGAGTACGGCTAAAAATATTCAACAAAATGTCGAAGATCCACAAGTTCGACAAATAGCCACTTTGCCTCAAGATGTCGAAAACAAATATTTGAAGGCATTTCTTATATCGAAGATAATTTTTCTTTGATAAATTAAAAAAAATTATTATCCTTGGCTCTTCTAAAATGGCATGATGCTTCGCTAATATTTTGTCATGCACTATGTGAAAATATTTGCGAAGATTTGTACAATACATGAAATTGATCAAACTATTGAAGATCAATTTCAAAAAAGAAGAGCTATTGGGGTTGGATGGACAAAGAAGTGGCAAAAGTTTGGTGATTGAGAAAATAAGAGAATATCAAACAGCAACAGGTTCGATGCAGTTATTTTGGTCGAGGCCGTAATAAAAATACCATTTTTCAAGATCGAATTGGTGGTAACCAAGGTGGTCGATAATTGCGTCGAGTTAATACTGGTGTTCCTTTTACTTCTCAATAAGGGGAAAATCTTCTTCTTTGAATGGAATTGTCTTTCTAAGGGCAAAGCAGTTGAAACTCCATTCCTAAAAATGGATTCAACTATGTTGATGAGAAATATTTTGAGGAAGAAGATGAAAAAATTGATGGTATCGTCGTAAAAAATATTGAATAATAGTAAGTATTTATATTTTTTACCTTCTAGTCGAAAAAATAAATTCTTAGGGGGCATTTATTATATCGAAAAATAATATTTTTGATAAAAATGTTATTGAATTCTTTGACAAGCCAATGTTTGACAAGTTTAGACTTCGATCATTGCCAAGTGCCAAAATAATATTTTGATCAACCTCCAAATACATGTTACAATTAACTTTGGATTGGAGCCAATTAGGTACTCCGTTGGGTACTCTCTATTAGTCGAGTGACTCAAGTGTGTAAATCGACGAGGTAGACTCGACGGAGGTCAACTATGTCGAAGAAGAGGTCAACATGTCTTGAGACATCGAGGTCAAGGCTTGATAAGTACTTTTCGAAGAAGTGATAAGTGATAAGTGAATATAATTGATGGCAGTTACTCACATTGTACAAAGAGTGGGAACAGATTGATGCACGTGGAAAATAGTGCCGAAGATAGTGGTCAGAAAACTGAATTGAAGGCAAAGTTTCAATCTCTAAAGTGCACGAGTAGTTATTTAGCAAAGCTAACTACCAGAATGACGTATCATCAAATAATTGGACGGATTCGCCTATAAATTGACATGACGCAGATGAAGAAATGTTTGGAATCTTTTCGGAGAAAACACTCACTCTTACTCACATCCCCAACAACTTTCTAAGTCAGTCAAGAGCCTTATTCTTTGAATAGTTCCTTCCATCTCTTTACTTTTCATTTAAATTCCCTACAACTTTCTTTCCATGCAATTTATCTTCTTTGCAATGTCCTTTCCTTTCTTTTAAATTCAGCAACTTTTACCCTTTCAAGTCTTTACCTTTTAATTTGCCTTTTATTTTTCTAAACACTTTTTCTTTCTGTAATTTGATTTCCCTTTTATTCAAGTCATTTAAGTTTTATTGTTTATTTCAAATTTCTGCAAAACTTAGTTCCTTCTTCTTCGTCATTATCAACGGCATAGATTTTGATGCAAATAAAACTGGTACTCACAAAGAGGAATAGGTTTCGCTCTCAGAGCATTAGATATCGAACCACCATCGATTTGCTAAAAATTGACAAAACAAATTGACATGCCCGATGGGACTGTTTTAAATTAAAGTGTGTCAAATGATTTTGGTGTCACTTAGTGTATGCGATTAAGGAGTGGAAGAATTGTTCACATGGCTAACGAAGTTTCGAATATGAATGGTGTTTCGGCCACAAATGATAGTGCCCCAGTAATGGAGTGAAATTGAGATCGTTATTGTTGAAGTCATTGCAAGAATGAAAGAGAGAAAAAACAGCCCAAAAATGGTCCTCAAACATCTGGGCATTTGGAAAATTTGGTTGGAAAAGGGCTAGACGAAACCCCTCGATATGTTGTTTAGCTGTCCCCTTCCTTTTGCATGAATTTTTCGAAAACTGCATTCAACCAAAGTTGGAAAATCTAGAAGGGACCTCCTACATTAATCGGTGAGTTGTTTCAAAGGCAATTGACTAAGTGGCCAAGCTCTTCGAATAAATTTCCTAGGATTAATTTGGCCAAATTAAAGTTATGACCCACTTGTTGAAGAGCTGGCAGAGGGAGAAAGAGCTTCTGCATCTGAACACTTCGAGAGCAGAAGACGATGGCATTCAGCCAGTAATAGAGGAATGCAACGTGTTCGTCATCAGTCACAGGTTCATTCTCCGGACCCATGTTCTGAGTAATAAAATCGCTATAGGAAAGCCTATGCATTACCCTATAGTCTTGATTTGGTTGCACATCAGAGGTTAGTTCAGGAAAACTAACTGGGAGGCCAGTAATAGCAGCCACGTCGAGTAAAGAAAGGTCGATCATTCCACAAGGGAGGTGCAAATTGTTTGTGGTCCTATTCCAAAAATTGACCACAGCCCCAATCATCCAAGGGTGAGTTGAGGGTGTAAAATGGGAGAGTCGAATGAGGTCCTAGATGCCAAGAGCCCTCTAGACAGCATTTTTCTCCTATTCGAGATGCTTGTGCCAGGTCCTAAAATCAGCCCCTCGTGGAGTAATTTTAGGATTATTCCTGAAGGGTTTTTGAGGATTAATAAAATGAGAAATGATGAGGTTCTGGTTGATTAGCAAATCTTCCCCTTATGGATTGGGGAAGTAGTGGATACGTTTGTGCACCTGTTCCATGTTTTGAATAGGGCCAACAAAATAGTGGGTTTCGTCGGCGATGTTGAACGGAATGAGAATCCTTGGGTCATTGACTTGAGGCTGAGGGTCTTCAATAATCTCGTCGTTGATTTGGTTGAGTATTTATAAGGTTGGGGGAGCCTGAGGTTGAGCCATAGGGCCTTTGCCTTTGTTTTGAGAAGTAGTGCGAGTTGAAGGGGAAGCCATTGTTGAACAGAATAAGAAGTTGGAAGAAAGATTGAAGTCGCAAAACAAAGAGTTCAGGAGGTGAAAGGAGAAATTGGAGCTTCAGAAAGTAAGAATTCGGGAAGTATTGACGGTAAGAAATTTCAAATTTAAAGAGGAAGAATTATTTTTATCCATTGTTATAGAGGAGAATTCAAAAAGGGAGAAGGCAACTTCCTAAAGAAGGTGAAGTGGTGGAAAAGAGAAAGTGCGAATCGTGGAAAACATGTCAAACGGATGAAAAGTTAATGGGGGAAGTAAATGTCATTTATGGCTAATCATGGTGATTTCCGTTAATGATAAAATTAGGATTAAGTGTTTCGCCCTAAAAAAAATGATGATTTCGAGAACAAACACAGTAATCTTAGGGGGCAATTTATCGGTAAAAAATAATTGAATTCGAAGGAGAAGGTTATTCGAGTAACTAAGTGAGCTTTCGGAAAGAAGTTTGCATCGAAGGAGACACGTGTTTGGGGACATTAAGTAAGAGTCCGATTGACTTAACAAATTGAGGAGGTATTTGACAAAGAAGATCGAAGAGTTTGAAATCGAAAGTCATTTTGAAACCGTCACTTGATCAGGCAAAAGAGCGGGAACGGTTATTCACGTTTTCGCACACGTAGGAGTTTCATTTCAAATTAATCAGTTAACGGAATGGCTATAAATACTAGAAGGCTCGAAGTCACAAGGGTCGGAACTTCATTTCAGAAATTACTCACGCACACTCACATCCCAGCGACTTTCTGAGTCTGCTTCGAGTCAAATTTCTGTAGAATTCCTTCTACTTGTTTTTACTTTTTATTTACATTTTCTGCGAACTTTATTTTTCTTGCAAATTTATCTTTCAAGCAACATTTAATATTTATGTCCGATTTACATTCCTGTACTGTTATTTTCGAATTCAAAGTCCTTTGATCTAATCGAAGGCATTTTACTGCTTTATTTAAATTCAATGCAAATCATTTCAAATTCAGTCAATTTTATTTTCAAAACCTTTTATTTTTAGTATTTTCAGTCTTTTCCACTAATCCCGTCTAATTCGAAGGTCTTTGATGCACTTTTAGAAAATTGGTACTCGCAAAAGAGGAGTTGGTTTCGCTCTCGAACCATTAGAATCGAACCACCGTTGATTTGTTAAAAATCGACAAAACAAATATAACATAAATATTTAGAATATAACATATGTATTGTATTTATACATAAATACATGATAGTTATTTTAGTAATTGATCATGTTAGAATATAAAATACATAATACATAATAATTGATTTCGGTATATAAATAGTATTTTTGTTGTTATTTTGGCAATTATAAAATAAAGTTACATAATGTAATTATTGTAGCGTAATCATATTGGATTGCTAAAATTGATTAACCGAAAAAAGAATGTGTCTTCAAGTCAAGTAAGTATTCATTTCATTATATTCATTCGAATCATAACAAGGTTGAATATAACAAATTAAAGTAAAATCCATGTATAATAATGTGATTTTTATATGCGTAAGCTTACTGACAGACGAATTTGATAATATAATGAATGGAAGAGTATATATAGAGTGTAAGGCGGAAGAACATTAATATTATTGTAGGGAATTAATTGTTAACTAATTTAATGACTCGTGTGTTGTACGGGATACCTGAATCAATACGTTCAAACAAAGAAAAATTAATAGAAAAAAGGAAATACAGATCCATCACACATGAATAAGTAATTATTCGATAAAAAAAATTATTGGATTTATAAAGCACAAAAAAAAACATATCGCCACACAGGGGAAAAAAAAAAAAGAAGTCCAAGTTAAGATAGAAGGGCACCATTAAATGTTTCCAATGCAATTAAAAAAGAATCGATGAATAGAATTTGTCTTCAAGACCTCATTAAATATTTATTGATTTACAGAAAAAGTGGCCAATTAGAAAAGAAAGAATACCCAGATATTTAGTAGATAGAAAGTACAAAAAGGTAATTATAAATCTCTATATTTAGAATAGACCATGGATTCTTTACTCTCCATTTTATGGGGGAGTACCACCCACTTAAAAATATTTATAAATTGAACTCTGTTTTTTTATTTTTTAAAAAATTGATAATTAAAATTTTGCCTCCCTGATTTTGTTTTTTATGCCTTTTTCCTTTTTTTTCATCATAATTCCAAAAATGAGAGAGTCTCTCGGCTAGGACTTTTAGTGTTCGTGTTCTTGCTGCAGCTACCACCATTGCTATCGCTGCCTGTACTTAATACCGTCACCACTCCTTCTACTGCCACATCACATCACACTTCCGATCCCTCTGTGTTGTTGTGCTTCGTTTCTGTCCCTGCGAACTACTCAGGTTTCATTTTAATCATAATTTTAGAGATGAAAGAAATGTCTCTGCTAGGGCTTTTCCAATAACGTTCATGTTCTTGTCACATCTCTGCAGCTACCATCGTCGCTGTTGCTTCCTGCACTCAGCACCGCCACTACTCCTTCTACTGCCGCCACACCACACTTCCCAGTCCCTCTGCGTTGTTGTGTGCTTCGTCTCTACTCCTGCGAACTACTCAAGTTTCATTTTACTTTATTTTGTTTTATTGCTTTTTCTATGGTAATTTTTGTGTATTTGGAGATTTTTCTGCTGTCTTCGCACCGCAGTATTTATTTTAAGGGTGGAAAAGAAAATAAAACAACTACTTCACTTCAATGGCAGATTAAGGGTGGAAAAGAAAATGCATTGCCTTAATTGAGCATTGCAATTGGCATCAAGCATAATGAATTTTTCTTTGCAAATTTGTGAGTATTAATTGGTGTCTGATTGTGTGAAAATTTCAGATCTGACCTGACTCGAAAAATTTTTTCTGGAAAAAAAAAATACTTGTCCCTTTGATTTAACCAAACTAACACAATTTGAATAGGAAGTCCAATTTTCGCTTCCCTTTGTTTTTGATTGATCAGAACTTTTCATCATATCATATGTATAATTTTTTCTTAACAATTTTTCTTATCTTGATATGAGGGGAGACATTCTTATACTATTACTAGGTTATAATTTCTAGTATTTTAAATTCATTATAATTACTAGCTATTGATGAGAAATTGGTGGTTAAAATTGAAACAACATAATCATTATATACACCATTTGAATATAGTTTCATTATATTACTACTAGAAATGAAAAATTTATGTTTTCATGATTATATCCAGTTGGACTGATCAGCAAAGAGCGGCTGCAGCAAAGGAAGGTTGGAGTTATAGATTAGTGTTCTCAACACGGCTGGTAATTTGCCAAATCTATGTTTCTTTCTGTTAGTCGCAACTCTCTTTTTCTCAATCATGATGTTTTGTATGTTTGATCATTTCCTCATAGCTTGAAAGCTTGGAGTATTTCTTGCAGTAGATGCGTTATTTCTCGATGTGCAACAAATTGGTCGCTATATCCAGGATATCAGGAGTCATTAGGGTTACTATGGTTTGCTTGAACATGAAGAGACTAACCCTTTTTGTTAAACAGTGTTGCTAGTCATGGATGAGAATATAGAGGAGACAGTAGGCTAAGGAAACCAGTTTTGTGTTCTGATGACCAACCATTGCAAGCGCCTTATAGCATATCTGTCTTTTAGTGGTTTTCAACTTTTCATAGATTTTGAGTTTTTCTCATCTTAATTCTTTTGGTGGCTTGTAAATGCAAGTTTGATTGGAAAATCCTTTTAATTTTGGGTCTCTTGTATGACAAAATATTGTCATATTAATTTCAGAATTTAATTCAATATACTATCTCTTAAATCAAATACAAATTTACAACAAATTAATCTTTAAATTGCAGGATTGGAAGATACCGTAAAAAAGAAAATACAATACATGCCTCAAACTGCACGAAAATAGGTGATTTAGTACATTGCTCATAGGAAAAGGCAGAACTAAATCTAATCAGTACCAATGTTCATCTTTTTTAAATATTAAAGGTTGATTTCCAAATATTCTCTTTTCCTTTTGTTGAAATTAAGCACAAATAAATTGAGTCATGAATTAAAACAGGTAAGAATGATTCAACTTATAACAATCAGTGTTTTCTTAAGCTAGCTAAGATCTTTACAAGACCATGTATTTGTTATTTGTTAATACACAAAAGGGACCATGCTAAAATAACTAGGTAGCTCAATTTGCATAAATGGTAGGTAGCTCTTGCCTCTACTTTGTTCCTTGCAAGGGGTCTAGATCAATTTGCTAACATCAACCTCAAGATCCCCTCTACCAGTAGCTTTAAGATGGCAATCAAGAACCTTAGGATCTGCACAAATAAGATGATGTCCTTTCCTGTATTGGACCAATTCTAGGCTCTGAAGAGTTGGCAATATATCTTCAGCTTTAATGGCAGTCATATCACTTAGCTCCTGCAGAAAAGTGATGAGCGGATAATTTATACGCTTTTTGGCATTATTTTTAGTATATTTTTAGTAAGATCTAGTTACTTTTAGGGATGTTTTCATTAGTTTTTATGTTAAATTCACATTTTTGGACTTTACTATGAGTTTGTGTGTTTTTCTGTGATTTCAGGTATTTTCTGGCTGAAATTGAGGGACTTGAGCAAAAATCAGATTCAGAGGTTGAAGAAGGACTGCTGATGCTGTTGGATTCTGACCTCCCTACACTCAAAGTGGATTTTCTGGAGCTACAGAACTCGAAATGGCGCGCTTTCAATTGCGTTGGAAAGTAGACATCCAGGGCTTTCCAGCAATATATAATAGTCTATACTTTGGCCAAGAATAGATGACGTAAACTGGCGTTCAACGCCAGCTCTCTGCCCAAATCTGGCGTCCAGCGCCAGAAAAGGAGCCAAAACCAGAGTTGAACGCCCAAACTGGCACAAAAGCTGGCGTTCAACTCCAAGAAGGACCTCTACACATGTAACACTCAGGCTCAGCCCAAACACACACCAAGTGGGCCCAGGAAGTGGATTTATGCATCAATTACTTACTCATGTAAACCCTAGTAGCTAGTTTATTATAAATAGGACCTTTTACTATTGTATTAGGCATCTTTGGTCTCAGTTTTAATCCATTGTTCATCTTAGGAGACTATTGATCACGTTTTAGGGGGCTGGCCATCTCGGCCATGCCTGGACCTATCACTTATGTATTTTCAACGGTAGAGTTTCTACACTCCATAGATTAAGGTATGGAGCTCTGCTGTTCCTCAAAGATTAATGCAAAGTAGTACTGTTTTCTATTCAATTCTTCTTATTTCGCTTCTAAGATATCGATTCGCACCCAAGAACGTGATGAAGGTGATGATTATGTGTGACGCTCATCATCCTTCTCCCTTATGAACGCGTGCCTGACAAACACTTCCGTTCTACATGAAATAAGCTAGAATGAATATCTCTTAGATCTCCCAACCAGAATCTTCGTGGCGTAAGCTAGAATGATGGCGGCATTCAAGAGAATCCGGAAAGTCTAAACCTTGTCTGTGGTATTCCGAGTAGGATTCAATGAATGAATGACTGTGACGAGCTCCAAACTCGCGATTGCAGGGCGTTAGTGACAGACGCAAAAGGATAGTAAATCCTATTCCAGCATGATCAAGAACCGACAGATGAATAGCTGTGCCGTGACAGGGTGCGTGAGCATATTATTCACTGAGAGGATAAGATGAAGCCATTGGCAAGGGTGATGCCTCCAGACGATTAGCCGTGCCGTGACAGGGCATTGGATCATTTTCCCGAGAGATGACCGAAAGTAGCCATTGACAGTGGTGATGTATCACATAAAGCCAGCCATGGAAAAGGAGTAAGACTGATTGGATGAAGATAGCAGGAAAGCAGAGGTTCAGAGGAACGAAAAACATCTCCATTCGCTTATCTGAAATTCCTACCAATGATTTACATAAGTACCTCTATCCCTAGTCTATTATTTATTATTCGAAAACACCATTATCCATTTATATCTGCCTAACTGAGACTTGCAAGGTGACCATAGCTTGCTTCATACCAACAATCTCCGTGGGATTCGACCCTTACTCACGTAAGGTATTACTTGGATGACCCAGTGCACTTGCTGGTTAGTTGTATCGAAGTTGTGAACCATGTATTGGCACCATGTTCTTGGCGCCATTGCTAGGGAAAGAAAGAGCCATGAATTTTACATAATTAAAGTGTAATCACGATTACGCATACCAAGTTGCTCACGTTGCCAGGGATTGTTCGAGCCTGGACATCACAATTTCGTGCACCAAGTTTTTGGCGCCGTTGCCGGGGATTGTTCAAGTTTGGACAACTGACGGTTCATCTTGTTGCTCAGATTAGGTAATTTTCTTTTTTTTTTCTTTTCAAAAATTTTTCAAAAGTATTTCTAAAATTTTCTCATCTATTTTCGAAAAAAATAAAAATATTTTCAAAATTTTTATTCAAGATTTTTAAGAATGAATTCTAGTGTTTCATGAAGCATGTGAAGCCTGGCTGGCTGTAAAGCCATGTCTAGATTCTTTTGGACTGAGGCTTCCAAACCATTAGAGGCAAGTTACATATTTGATAAATAATGAGCAACAATTTGTTATCAAGAGCAATATACTCTGGTCTTACATGCTGAAGCTTGGCTGGCCATTGGCCATGTCTAGTGTTTTGGACTGAAGCTTTCTTTGAAAGCTTGGCTGGCTAGTGAGCCATGTCTAATTCCTGGACCGAAGCTTTAGACTAAGAATGCAAGATTCCTAGAATTCATATTAAAAATTTTGGAATCCTTATTTTCCTTTTTCAATTAATTTTCGAAAAAAATCCAAAAAAAATTAGAAAATCAAAAAAATCAAAAATATTTTTGTGTTTCTTGTTTGAGTCTTGAGTCATGTTATAAGTTTGGTGTCAATTGCATATGCATCTTGCATTTTTTCGAAAATATCATGCATTCATAGTGTTCTTCATGATCTTCAAGTTGTTCTTGGTAAGTCTTCTTGTTTGATCTTGATGATTTTTTGTTTTGTGTCTTTTCATGTTTTTCATATGCATTCTTAAATTCTTAATGTCTAAGCATTAAAGAATTCTAAGTTTGGTGTCTTGCATGTTTTCTTTGTATTAAAAATTTTTCAAAAATGTGTTCTTGATGTTCATCATGATCTTCATAGTGTTCTTGGTGTTCATCTTGACATTCATAGCATTCTTGCATGCATCACATGTTTTGATCTAAAAATTTCATGCATTGCATCTTTTTAGTGTTTTCCTCTTGCATCATAAAAATTCAAAAATAAAAAAAAAATATCTTTCCCTTTTTCTCTCATCAAATTCGAAAATTTGAGTTGACTTTTTCAAAAATTTTTAAAATCAAGTTGTTTCTTATGAGTCAAATCAAATTTTCAATTTGAAAATCATATCTTTTTCAAAATCTTTTTCAAAAATCAAATCTTTTTCAAAATTCTTAGTTATTTTCGAAAATTTCAAAAATATTTTTCAAAAATCTTTTTCTTATTTTATATCAAATTTTCGAAAATAACATAATCAATTAATGTTTTGATTCAAAAATTTCAAGTTTGTTACTTGCTTGTTAAGAAAGATTCAAACTTTAAGTTCTAGAATCATATCTTATGATTTCTTGTGAATCAAGTCATTAATTGTGATTTTAAAAATCAAATCTTTTTCAAAACTAATTTCAATCATATCTTTTCAAAATATCTTCTTATCTTATCTATTTTCAAAAAGTTGGTTTCAAAATATCTTTTCTAACTTCCTAACTTCTTATCTTTTCAAAATTGATTTTCAAATTTGTTTCAACTAACTAACTAACTTTTTGTTTGTTTCTTAACTTTTTCAAAACTACCTAACTAACTCTCTCTCTCTCATTTTCAAAAATATCTTCCCCCTTTTTCAAAATTTCTTTTTAATTTATTAATTATTTTAATTTTTAAATCTTAATTTTCGAAAACTACTAACATTTTTCAAAAACTATTTTCAAAAATCACTAACTCTTTTTCAAAAATATTTTTTCGAAAATTCTCCCTCTCTCACCTCCTTCTATTTATTTATTCATTCATATCCTAACATCTCATCTCACATCTCTGCCATCCTCACAGTTGTGTTTCTTCCATTACATCACACTCTTTGTCTCCCTCTTTTCTTTCAATCATAAAGGAATCCCTATACTGTGGTATAAAGGATTTCTATTATTATTATTTTTCTGTGCCCTCTTCTTTGTCATATGAGCATGAGCAAGGATAAGAATATTCTTGTTGAAGCAGATCCAGAACCTGAAAGGACTCTGAAGAGAAAATTAAGAGAAGCTAAATTACAACAATCCAGAGATAACCTTTCAGAAATTTTCGAACAGGAAAAGGATATGGCAGCCGAAAATAATAATAATACAAGGAAGATGCTTGGTGATTTTACTGCACCTAATTCCAATTTACATGGAAGAAGCATCTCCATTCCTGCCATTGGAGCAAACCACTTTGAGCTGAAACCTCAATTAGTTTCTCTGATGCAGCAGAACTGCAAGTTTCATGGACTTCTATCTGAAGATCCTTTTCAGTTCTTAACTGAATTCTTGCAGATATGTGATACTGTTAAGACTAATGGAGTAGATCCTGAAGTCTACAGGCTCATGCTTTTCCCTTTTGCTGTAAGAGACAGAGCTAGATTATGGTTGGATTCTCAACCTAAAGACAGCCTGAACTCTTGGGATAAGCTGGTCACGGCTTTCCTAGCCAAGTACTTTCCTCCTCAAAAGCTGAGCAAGCTTAGAGCTGATGTTCAAACCTTCAGATAGAAAGAAGGTGAATCCCTCTATGAAGCTTGGGAAAGATACAAACAGTTGACCAAAAAAGTGTCCTTCTGACATGCTTTCAGAATGGACCATCCTGGATATATTCTATGATGGTTTATCTGAGCTATCAAAGATGTCACTGGACACTTCTGCAGGTGGATCCATTCACCTAAAGAAAACGCCTGCAGAAGCTCAAGAACTCATTGACATGGTTGCTAATAACCAGTTCATGTACACTTCTGAAAGAAATCCTGTGAGTAATGGGATGCCTATGAAGAAGGGAGTTCTTGAAGTTGATACTCTGAACGCCATATTGGCTCAGAATAAAATATTGACTCAGCAAGTCAATATGATCTTTCAGAGTCTGCATGGAATGCAAGCTGCATCCAACAGTACTCAAGAGGCTTCTTATGAAGAAGAAGCTTATGATCCTGAGAACCCTGCAATAGCAGAGGTAAATTACTTAGGTGAACCTTATGGAAACACCTATAACTCAACATGGAGAAATCATCCAAATTTCTCATGGAAGGATCAAAAGCCTCAACAAGGCTTTAATAATGGTGGAAGAAACAGGTTTAGCAATAGCAAGCCTTTTCCATCATCAACTCAGCAACAGACAGAGAACTCTGAACAAAATACTTCTAATTTGGCAAACTTAGTCTCTGATCTGTCTAAGGCCACTGTAAGTTTCATGAATGAAACAAGGTTTTCCATTAGAAATCTGGAAGCACAAGTGGGCCAGCTGAGTAAAAGGATCACTGAAATCCCTCCTAGTACTCTCCCAAGCAATACATAAGAGAATCCAAAAGGAGAGTGCAAGGCCATTGACATAAGCACCATGGCCGAACCTGTAAGGGAAGGAGAGGACGTGAATCCCAAGGAGGAAGACCTCCTGGGATGTCCAGTGATCAATAAGGAGCTTCCCCCTGAGGAACCAAAGGACTCTGAGGCTCATCTAGAGACCATAGAGATTCCATTGAACCTCCTTATGCCCTTCATGAGCTCTGATGAGTATTTCTCTTCTGAAGAGAATGAGGATGTTACTGAAGAGCAAACTGCCAAGTTTCTTGGTGCAATCATGAAGCTGAATGCCAAATTATTTGGCATTGATGCTTGGGAAGTTGAACCTCCCTTGTTCATCAATGAACTAAGTGATCTGGATCAACTGACATTGCCTCAGAAGAGACAGGATCCTGGAAAGTTCATAATACCCTGTACCATAGGCACCATGATCTTTAAGGCTCTATGTGACCTTGGTTCAGGAATAAACCTCATGCCCCTCTCTGTAATAGAGAAACTGGGAATCTATGGGGTGCAAGCTGCTGAAATCTCATTAGAGATGGCAGACAGTTCAAGAAAACAGGCTTATGGACAAGTAGAGGACGTGTTAGTAAAGGTTGAGGGCCTTTACATCCCTGCTGATTTCATAGTCCTGGATACTGGAAAGGAAGAGGATGAATCCATCATCCTAGGAAGACCTTTCCTGGCCACAGCAAGAGCTGTGATTGATGTTGACAGAGGTGAAATAGTCCTTCAATGGAAGGAGGACTCCCTTATGTTTAAAACTCAAGGATCACCCTCTGCAACCATGGAGAGGAAGCATGAAAAGCTTCTCTCAAAGCAGAGTCAACTAGAGCCCCCACAGTCAAACTCTAAGTTTGGTGTTGGGAGGCCACAACCAAACTCTAAGTTTGGTGTTGAACTCCCATATCCAAACTCTAAGTTTGGTGTTGGAGAGTTTCAACAATGCTCTGAACATCTGTGAGGCTCCATGAGAGCCCACTGTAAAGCTATTGACATTAAAGAAGCGCTTGTTGGGAGGCAACCCAATTTTTATTTATCTAACAATATTTTTCTTAGTTATATGTCTTTGTAGGTTCATGATCATGTGGAGTCACAAAATAAATATAAAAATTGAAAACGGAATCAAAAACAGCAGAAAAAAAAATCACACCCTGGAGGAGCATCTGTCTGGCGTTCAGCGCCAGAACAGAGCATGGTGCTGGCGCTGAACGCCCAAAATGGGCAGCTTCTGGGTGCTGAACGCCAGAACAGGCATGGTTCTGGCGTTCAACGCCAGAAATGGCACACAAATGGGTGCTGAACGCCCAAAATGGCCACCAACCTGGCGCTGAACGCCCAGAGTTGGGTACAAAGGCATTTTTACATGCCTAATGGGTGCAGGGATGTAATTCCTTGAACACCTCAGGATCTGTGGACCCCACAGGATCGCCACCTACCTCCACTCACTTCTTTTCACCACTCTCTTTCACACAACCCCATAAACACTCTTCCCCAAAAACCCTTCACCAATCACCTCAAACTCTCTTCCCCATCACCTCTTCACCACTCACATCCATCCACTCTTCCCCATAAACCTACCTCACGAACTCCACCTACCTTCAAAATTCAAAACCAATTTCCCACCCAAACCCACCCATATGGCCGAACCTTAACCCCCCTCCCTTCCCTATATAAAGCCCTCCATTCTTCATCAAATTTACACAACACACCCCTCTACACCCTTCTTGGCCGAAACACTTCCCACCCCCCTCTCCTCCATTTCTTCTTCTTCTTCATCTATTCTTTCTTTCATTGCTCGAGGGCGAGCAATATTCTAAGTTTGGTGTGGTAAAAGCATAGCTTTTTTGTTTTTCCATTACCATTGATGGCACCTAAGACCGGAGAATCCTCTAGAAGAGGGAAAGGGAAGACAAAAGCTTCCACATCCGAGTCATGGGAGATGGAAAGGTT
This sequence comes from Arachis ipaensis, assembly GCF_059453495.1. Lineage (NCBI taxonomy): Eukaryota > Viridiplantae > Streptophyta > Magnoliopsida > Fabales > Fabaceae > Arachis > Arachis ipaensis. Next base: position 119,040,421 of record NC_142444.1, on the reverse strand, counting down.
CATCTCCAAAGCCCATCAAGACCACTTCTATGATGTTGTGGCCAAGAAAAAGGTGATCCCCGAGGTCCCCTTCCAACTCAAAAGAAATGAGTATCCGGAGATCCGACATGAGATTCAAAGAAGAGGTTGGGAAGTCCTAACAAAACCCATCCAACAAGTCGGCATCCTAATGGTTCAAGAGTTCTATGCCAATGCATGGATCACCAAGAACCATGATCAAAGTAAGAACCCGGATCCAAAGAACTATGTTACAATGATTCGGGGGAAATACTTAGATTTTAGTCCGGAAAATGTGAGGTTGGCGTTCAACTTGCCAAACATGGAAGAGAACGCACGCCCCTACACAAGGAGAGTCAACTTTGATCAAAGGTTGGACCAAGTCCTTATGGACATATGTGTAGAAGGAGCTCAATGGAAGATTGACTCCAAAGGCAAGCCGGTTCAACTAAGAAGATTGGACCTCAAGCCTATAGCTAGAGGATGGTTGGAGTTCATTCAATGCTCAATCATTCCCACTAGCAACCGGTCTGAAGTTACTATAGACCGGGCCATCATGATCCATAGCATCATGATTGGAGAAGAGGTGGAAGTTCATGAGATTATACCTCAAGAACTCTACAAGGTGGCTGACAAGTCTTCCACTATGGCAAGGTTAGCCTTCCCTCACCTCATTTGCCATCTATGTTACTCAGCTGGAGCTTTCATAGAAGGAGATATCCTCATTAAAGAGGACAAGCCCATCACTAAGAAAAAGATGGAGCAAGCAAGAGAGCCCAGTCATGGAGCTCAAGAGGCGCAAGAAGCTCATTTCCATGAGATCCCGGAGATGCCTCAAATGCACTTTCCTCCACAAAACTATTGGGAGCAAATCAACACCTCCCTAGGAGAATTGAGTTCCAATATGGGACAACTAAGGGTGGAACATCAAGAGCACTCCATCATGCTTCATGAAATTAGAGAAGATCAAAAAGCAATGAGGGAGGAGCAACAAAGACAAGGAAGAGACATAGAAGAGCTCAAGGACATCATTGGTTCCTCAAGAAGGAAACGCCACCATCACTAAGGTGGATTCATTCCTTGTTCTTGTTTCTTCTGTTTTTTGTTTTCTATGTTATGTGCTTATCTATGTTTGTGTCTTCATTACATGATCATTAATAGTTAGTAACTGTGTCTTAAAGTTATAAATGTCCTATGAATCCATCACCTCTCTTAAATGAAAAATGTTTTAATTCAAAAGAACAAGAAGTACATGAGTTTTGAATTTATCCTTGAACTTAGCTTAATTATATTGATGTGGTGACAATGCTTCTTGTTTTCTGAATGAATGCTTGAACAGTGCATATGTCTTTTGAAGTTGTTGTTTAAGAATGTTAAATATGTTGGCTCTTGAAAGAATGATGACTAGGAAACATGTTATTTGATAATCTGAAAAATCATAAAAAAGATTCTTGAAGCAAGAAAAAGCAGCAAAGAACAAAGCTTGCAGAAAAAAAAAAGTAGGCGAAAAAAAAATTAGAAAGAAAAAGAAAAAGCAAGCAGAAAAAGCCAAAGCTCTTAAAACCAAGAGGCAAGAGCAAAAAGCCAATAACCCTTAAAACCAAAAGGCAAGGGCAAATAAAAAGGATCCCAAGGCTTTGAGCATCAGTGGATAGGAGGGCCTAAAGGAATAAAATCCTGGTCTAAGCGGCTAAACCAAGCTGTCCCTAACCATGTGCTTGTGGCGTATAGGTGTCAAGTGAAAACTTGAGACTAAGCGGTTAAAGTCAAGGTCCAAAGCAAAAAAAGAGTGTGCTTAAGAACTCTGGACACCTCTAATTGGGGACTTTAGCAAAGCTGAGTCACAATCTGAAAAGGTTCACCCAATTATGTGTCTGTGGCATTTATGTATCCGGTGGTAATACTGGAAAACAAAGTGCTTAGGGCCACGGCCAAGACTCATAAAGAAGCTGTGTTCAAAAATCATCATACTGAACTAGGAGAGTCAATAACACTATTCGAAATCTGAAGTTCCTATAGATGCCAATCATTCTAAACTTCAATGGATAAAGTGAGATGCCAAAACTATTCAAGAGGCAAAAAGCTATAAGTCCCGCTCATATGATTGAAGCTCTGTTTCATTGATAGTTTGGAATTTATAGTATATTCTCTTCTTTTTATCCTATTTGATTTTCAGTTGCTTGGGGACAAGCAACAATTTAAGTTTGGTGTTGTGATGAGCGGATAATTTATACGCTTTTTGGCATTATTTTTAGTATATTTTTAGTAGGATCTAGTTACTTTTAGGGATGTTTTCATTAGTTTTTATGTTAAATTCACATTTCTAGACTTTACTATGAGTTTGTGTGTTTTTCTGTGATTTCAGGTATTTTCTGGCTGAAATTGAGGGACTTGAGCAAAAATCAGATTCAGAGGTTGAAGAAGGACTGCTGATGCTGTTGGATTCTGACCTCCCTACACTCAAAGTAAATTTTCTGGAGCTACAGAACTCGAAATGGCGCGCTTTCAATTGCGTTGGAAAGTAGACATCCAGGGCTTTCCAGCAATATATAATAGTCCATACTTTGGCCAAGAATAGACGACGTAAACTGGCATTCAACGCCAGCTCTCTGCCCAAATCTGGTGTCCAGCGCCAGAAAAGGAGCCAAAACCAGAGTTGAACGCCCAAACTGGCACAAAAGCTGGCGTTCAACTCCAAGAAGAACCTCTACACATGTAACACTCAGGCTCAGCCCAAACACACACCAAGTGGGCCCAGAAAGTGGATTTATGCATCAATTACTTACTCATGTAAACCCTAGTAGCTAGTTTATTATAAATAGGACCTTTTACTATTGTATTAGGCATCTTTGGTCTCAGTTTTAATCCATTGTTCATCTTAGGAGACTATTGATCACGTTTTAGGGGGCTGGCCATCTCGGCCATGCCTGGACCTATCACTTATGTATTTTCAACGGTAGAGTTTCTACACTCTATAGATTAAGGTGTGGAGCTCTGCTGTTCCTCAAAGATTAATGCAAAGTACTACTGTTTTCTATTCAATTCTTCTTATTTCGCTTTTAAGATATCCATTCGCACCCAAGAACGTGATGAAGGTGATGATTATGTGTGACGCTCATCATCCTTCTCCCTTATGAACGCGTGCCTGACAAACACTTCCGTTCTACATGAAATAAGCTAGAATGAATATCTCTTAGATCTCCCAACCAGAATCTTCGTGGCGTAAGCTAGAATGATGGCAGCATTCAAGAGAATCCAAAAGGTCTAAACCTTGTCTGTGGTATTCCGAGTAGGATTCAATGAATGAATGACTGTGACGAGCTCCAAACTCGCAATTGCAGGGCGTTAGTGACAGACGCAAAAGGATAGTAAATCCTATTCCAGCATGATCGAGAACCGACAGATGAATAGCCGTGCCGTGACAGGGTGCGTGAGCATATTATTCACTGAGAGAATAAGATGAAGCCATTGGCAAGGGTGATGCCTCCAGATGATTAGCCATGCCGTGACAGGGCATTGGATCATTTTCCCGAGAGATGACCGAAAGTAGCCATTGACAGTGGTGATGTATCACATAAAGCCAGCCATGGAAAGGAGTAAGACTGATTGGATGAAGATAGCAGGAAAGCAGAGGTTCAGAGGAACGAAAAGCATCTCCATTCGCTTATCTGAAATTCCTACCAATGATTTACATAAGTACCTCTATCCCTAGTCTATTATTTATTATTCGAAAACACCATTATCCATTTATATCTGCCTAACTGAGACTTGCAAGGTGACCATAGCTTGCTTCATACCAACAATCTCCGTGGGATTCGACCCTTACTCACGTAAGGTATTACTTGGACGACCCAGTGCACTTGCTGGTTAGTTGTATCGAAGTTGTGAACCATGTATTGGCACCATGTTCTTGGCGCCATTGCCAGGGAAAGAAAGAGCCATGAATTTTACATAATTAAAGTGTAATCACAATTACGCGTACCAAGTTGCTCACGTTGCCAGGGATTGTTCGAGCCTGGACATCACAATTTCGTGCACCAAAAAGCAACTTTCTCAATAACAAGATAACATGCGTTCTATGAAATAAAATTATTATACAGATACTTACCTTGATGGAAATGTTACCCTTATGCTTTTTCAAGATGTCCAAGAGAACCCTGGTCCAATATCCTCTATAGCTTAGCAGTCCAAGATCTGAAAGGGGTCTTTCTGGCGTGCCAACTTTTCCCTCCTTTTTGGAAAGTTCAAATATTGTTCAATATTTAAAATTAGAATGGATGAAATCTACAAAAATATTTCTACGCATCCTTGTGAGAAGGATAGAGGAGGGCGAGAGAGCGCTTACAGAAGTCTATTAGAAATTTTTAATAGGATTCCTCGAAATGTTTTTCCTTTATGATAAAATGTAGTCAATATCAACACCAGTATCGTTCATGTAAAGTAAATATGAAGAAATAAGTGCAACAAAACCACAAGGCATAAGTATGGAGGAGAAATAAGATATTTAAATTAAAACAATGTCCAATGTCAAGTTTCACCAATTACAAAGCATCAGAGGCTTCTGAGAATAGATGAAAGAATTGGGCTAGCAAATTAAAAAATATAAATACTGAAATATCTCATGCCAACCTGAAATGATTAGAGCCAAGTATTATTTACCTTTGATAAATAGGTCTACATCATAATAGAGGGTCTTTTGATCAAGAAATAACTTTTCCAAATAACACAAATTCTGGCCATAAACCTTGTTCTTCTTCCCGTCAATAAAAGTAATCACAACGTTGCAAGAAATAAGGAATTGAGTTTGGATATAAAAAATATCAATCATAGTGGCCTAGGATAAAACTTACCATAGGAGGAGAAAAATGAATAGATGATGAACTTATATTAATAATAACAAAAACATTACTGTAAATATACCTCAAACATTGACAGGGTACCACTTCTGCATATTTCATCACCAGGGGATGCTTAAGATCACATTTTCTCTGCACGAACAGGAACCAATGTTGTTACATGGGCTCAAAAAGGCATATAAATTATACATAAGATATGATGCAAAGTTCTGATACAATCAAAAACAAAGGAAGCGAAAAATTGCACCTCCTATTCGAATTGTGTTGGTTTGGTTAAATCAAAGGGACAAGTCTTTTTTTTTTTTCAGAAAAGTTTTCCAAGTCAAGTCAGATCCGAAATCTTCACACAATCAGACACCAATTAATAATCACAAATTTACAAAGAAAAATTCATTGTGCTTGTTGCCAATTGCAATACTCAGTTAAGGCAATGCATTTTCTTTTCCACACTTAAATCTGCCATTGAAGTGAAGTAGTTGTTTTATTTTCTTTTCCACCCTTAAAATAAACACTGTGGTGCGAAGACAGCAGAAAAATCTCCAAATACACAAAAATTGACATAGAAAAAGCAATAAAACAAAATAAAGTAAAATAAAATCTGAGTAGTTCGCAGGGGCAGAAACGAAGCACACAACAACACAGAGGGACTGGGAAGTGTGGTGTGGCGGCAGTAGAAGGAGTAGTAGCGGTGCTGAGTGCAAGCAGCAACATCGACGATGGTACTTGGTAGTTGGAAAGATGTGACAAGATCACAAGAACATGAACATTAGTGGAAAAGCCCTAACAGGGACATCTCTTTTATCTCTGAAATTATAATTAAAATGAAACCTGAGTAATTCGCAGGAGAAGAGACAAAGCACAACAACGTAGAGGAACCGGAAGTTTGGTGTGGTGGCAGTAAAAGGAGTAATGGCGGTGCTAAGTACAGGCAGTGACAGCGACAGTGATAGCTGCAATAAGAACACGAACACTAAGAAAAAAATTTTAACAAAGATACTTCTCTCATTTCTGGAATTATGATTAAAAGAAAAGGAAAAAGATATAAAAACCAAAATTAGGGAGGCAAAATTTTAATTATCATTTTTTTAAAAAATAAAAAAATAAAATTTAATTTATAAATATTTTTAAATGGATTAATGGTACTGCCATATAAAATAGGGAGTAAAAAATTCATGGCTTTTAGAATAAATAGCTAATACTTAGATTTTTTTAAGAATTACAAAACTATATTTTTTCTCATGTACCTTTGAGATTAGTCGACAAAATTTTTTCACCTGAAGATTAAGATTCAAAAGAAGGATAAACAGTTGTATTAAGTGAATGCTCTTTTATATAATGAGATTTGATTAACAATTAAGTTGAACTTATTAGTTACATATCAGAACATATAGTGAATATATTTATGTAACAAAGCTTTTGATCAATTAACTTGATACTATTTTCGCAATTTATTAGACGAAATGTACAAAACTCATTAAATATAATAAAAAATTAAAAGTAAAATTAGTTTTAATTTATGGTAAATGAGTAAAAAAAATTAAGATATGGATAATCGTAAATCATTAGGTGTATTGCGCTAATGTTTTAATATATACTAGCGAAACGTGCTTGTTAAGCCATTTTTTTTATTATTTTTAAGAAATTAATTTTAGTTTTTTAATATGTTATTTATTTTTTAAATTTATTTGATAAAGTATTTTTTATTTTAATATTAACGTGATTTTATTTATATCATACTTTGTTGAAATTAAAATTACTATAAAATATTTTTAAAATGTTAACTATAAAAACACACAATAAAGAGGTAATATAAAACTATTATAGTTTAAAACTTTAGATAATATATGAGGTAAAATATTCGATAGAGTAAATTTTTATTCTCAATTATACTTAAATATACAAAGAGTATTTTCAAAATGATAATGCTTCTATTATATTTCTTTAAAAGTTTTGAATATCGTCTATTAATTTATAATATTTTTAATTTAATTTTTTCAACCGCTTTTTTATTGAGTTAAAAAAATATTTTTATATTTTTATTTTTAAAATTATAAATTTAATATCAATAATTAAAAGTAATTATAAAAAATAAAATAATTAAATTTAAATTGAAAAAAGTAAAAAAACTATATTATTATTATGTATAATAAAATTAAGATAAAAATTTACTAACATTGTTTACAAATTAGTTATTCATATATTAAATTTATTTATTTTCTCAATCTTATTTAATTTAAAATAAATTTAAAAATTTATATTTAAAACACTTTTTATCTTTATGCATAATTCTAATGGATAAAAAATTATTTCTTTAATCTTATATTAAACATCTTTAATTATATTTAATTTTATTATTATTTTAAAATTATTAATTTTTATTTTGATTATATCCATTTTTTCTTATCATTCTTTTTACATGTATAATAACCAAGGTTGCGAGAACCGGACCGGTCAATAAACCGGTGAGGTCACTGGTTTAATGGTTTACTGGTTCGACTGGGGTTCAACCGGTTTAATTAAATATTAAATAAAATTATTAAACAACTTAAAATAATCTTAAGTATATAAATTCAATAATTTCTAACTTAATAAAATTTAATATTTCACATAATAAATTATCCATTACTTAATATTAGAGGTTCACAAACAACTTCAAACATCAAAGCTTATAACTAAACAAAAAATAAAACGTAAAAAAGAAATCAACTTCATGCAGCTTGACAATCACAGAAATCAACTGAGAATATTCATGAACCACCAAACAGAAGCAAAAAGTAAAAATATTCTCAAAGCCACAGAAATTTTGAGATACCATTCAGTACATTGTTACAAAGATTGTCAAGCTAATAGATAATAATCTAACAACTATTGGCTATTGATTACAAACACACACAGTAACAAGAAACAACTCTATAAATATTAATAAGCACACATAAACACACAGAGAAAAGAAGGATGACAAATTCCCCAGCTGCCTTCAACGCCCCAGCCTCAATTTGCTTGCAATGATCATCATTCAATCCCAAGTCACCAATAAACGCATCATAATAGAAAGCCAAAAACAGATTGAAGATTCATCAAACAGAAACCAAAATCATGTAATCCAGGTAAACATGAAACAGCAACTCAAAATAATGTAATCCAAATAAACATCAAGCAGCAACCAAAATCATGTAATCCAGCATGAACAAATAGGAACAGAAACATGAACAGAAAAATCAAATTATAAACATGTTCTGAACTTCTGATGAACACAGCTAACAAAACATGAACAGATGAACACAGACTTAACAAATCATGAACAGAAAAATCAAAAAATTATAAAATCAAGCACAGAGTAGGCGACGATTAAATAGGAGCCAAGGTGGAAGGCAGAGTATTACCGGCAGCGATGGTAGAGGTGGAGAGCTCGGCGACGACGGTGGAGGTGGAGAGCTCGGCGAAGACGGTGGAGGTGGCGAGCTCGGCGACGACGATGGAGGAGAGGAGCTCCGCGACGGCGATGGAGGAGAGGAGCTCCGCGACGGCGAAGAGGGGCTGTGGGATGCGGTGGCGATGGCGGTGGGATGCGGTGGCGATGGTGGTGGCTATTAGGGTTCGTGAGAGGGTGAGAGGGTGAGAGTTGAGACTGAGATACTGAGATAGTGAGATGAGGATTGGGAATTAGCCATTAGGGATCGTGGCTTCGTGCATAGCCCTTTTCTTTTTTTTTTTTTTTTCCTTCAAAACGACGCCGTTTTGAAGTTTAATATGCAAACCAATAAACCGTAAAAAAACCGAACGGTTCTCCCGGTTCACCGGTTAACCGCCGGTTCGACCGGTTTTTTCACCGGTTTTCTGCTAAACGGTTTCTGACCTTACCCGGACCGGCTAGGTGATCGGTTCCCGATTTTTCCGGTTGAACCGGCCGGTCCGGTTCGGTTTTCAGAACCATGATAATAACTATTATTGTTTCATCGTCACTATTATGTTGCCTTGTTTTCTTCTTCTATTAACCTCGACCGCAATCAATTACTACCATACCATTATGATAGCTCCTATTTTTGTTTATCACTTTAATCGCTATCCATTGTGTTAACTTTTGAGTTGTTAAAGATTTGCTAAAAGAATTATTTTCTTGTTTGATTTAGATATCTAGATATATAACTATTATATAGATATTTATTTTTCATACTTGTTAAATCATACTTTATCATTTTAAGAAAAAATTTAAGATATCAAGCATTCAAAAAATTTTTATGCAATAAATAAATAAAAAATAAAAAATTCTATAAGTTATTTAATTTTTTTAATATATAGAATAATTAAATTTAAATTAATTTAGATATAATACTAAAATCATTAAGTTGTTATTATGTCTAACAATGAAGATAAAAATTTATAAATATTTATAAATTTATTTATTTCTCAATTTTATTTAATCTAAAGTAGATATAAAAATTTATATCTAAATCATTCTTTTCTTTCGCATAATTTTAATGGCTAAAAAATTTTTATTTCTAATAATTTTATATTCAATATTTTAAATTATCTTTAGTTTTATTATTCTTTTAGAATTTTTAATTTTTGTTTTCATTATTTTTTTCTTACCATTATCTATCTACATATTTATTATTGGCTCACCGCCACTCTTATATTGGCTGGTTCTCTCTTCTTCTCCTTCTACCTTCTCTTCAATCGCAATTAGTTATCATCATATATTAATTCATAATTATTGCACTTAAAAGTGAATACTACTTTTAAACATAAAGTAAAAAAAAAAATCTTGTAAGACTTGTGAATCATTTACACTCTTATAAATATAACAAAAACTTTTACTGTTATGAGTATTTTTTTATTATTTAATGCACACGAAGTCATATATTTTCATTTATGATAAAAATTAAAAATTAAAGTTAAATGATATTAATACTTTTTTGTTTAACAAAATTAAAATAAAGCACAAAATTAAGGATAAAAACTAAAAAAATAAATAGTTTTAAAAAAGGATAATGTCAAATTTTATATCATTATGTATGAGAACAATGATTTATTTTATTATCTTTATTTTTATACCAAATAATAAAAAAGTTAAATTTTACGTTCATTTTTTGTTACTTATTTTACTTATCTATAGTTGTTTAAATTAGACTTTATATTTATTGAGTCATGTTTTTTCCTAACAAAAAAATAGTTATAATATAAAGTCATTTTTATGTTTTTATAGGAGTACATTCATTATATCATAAATTTAATAATTAATGTAAATTTTAAAAAATTGAATAAATTTATATTTATTTTGATTACATTCAAGAGTGAATTATATGTATTCCTATATTCAAGAAATAGACTTAACTTCATTTATAATAAATAAATTTTTCAATAATTTAATTTATAAAAAAGGTCTCATCTTTTTATTTATTCTAAAATTAAAAATTAAAATTAATATTCATAGTTTTGATTAATAGAATTAAAATAAATTATAAAAATAAACCTTGAATAAAAAAAATTTACCTTGTATATAAACTATATATTTTGCAAATAAAGCCATTTTTATAATCTTTGTTAAAAGTGAACAATTTTTTAAAACTTCTTTGAATACGTGACTGAATATATAGTTTTAGATTATAAAAATAGGGGTAAAATAGAAAAAAAAAAGAATTGGATATCAAACTTTTTGTATTCTCATTATATATTATTATAGATACATAATTAAAATTCAAGTACTATAATAAGTAAATTCAAGTACTATAATGAAAGTTAATGTTTCTTTTTTTTTTTTTTTTTGGTAGTATTCTTAACATACGTAATTTTAATATCATTTCTTTTATACACATGTTAAGTTTTATTTTATTTCAAATAAAATGAATCAATTTTAAATTTTATCATGGGATAAAGCCAATCTTTTTTTATTAAAAAAATAAAAGGAATTGAGAGTAAGCAGTTTGATTTTAATTCCTTTTACAATTGAGAGTGAAGGAGTTAGGTAATTCTCTCGTAGGTTAACGGAGAATTTATAAAATTGAATAGTTTTAGTTTATAAAATAAGGATAAAATAGGAAAATAGATTTGAATACCAAACTCTCCTATTTGTTTTATATATTGTTATAGATAATATATATTTCTATACTGAAAAATAAGTTAATTATATAAAATTTAAATCAAATAATGAGTAAAGGCCTAAATAAATATGTTGGATATATAAAAAAAATAATGATTGGGAGATTGAATATTTAATAAAAATATATTAATATATAAATAAAAGAATAAATTATTAAAATAAACGTATAAAATTACTTTTACATCATCATAAAGATATATATAAATGATTGTATTAAAATTGGTTTAAAATGATCGACTTATATTAAGGAAATGCATATCAAATTAAACACATAGATTCTAAACTTAAGATTAAATCTATCACTCAATAAAAAATATTGGAAATATTTTCAATGTTTCTAAAATAGTATTTAACTCCAAAAAAAAAGTTTAATGTCAAAATTTAAGCATTACAAACCAACGGAAGCAAGAACAAATTAATTACAAAATACTTTAACATCACAAGACTTTAAATGTAAAGTCCTAATAATTCTTCCAACTCAAATCGAAGACGAATCCTTTCTTTATCAAAAGAACTATACGACCCACTTTCTTCGTGCTCTTCAAGTCGCAACTTTTCTATTGATGTCAACCAAAATGCTTTTCATTGAAAAGACATCTCAAAACAATTTCTTTTTCCTGTTATAAGCTTTTGAGTAAGGAACTTTCAACAAAATTTCTTCTTTTCGATTTTTGGTGAGTTTTCTTTCGATTTCTTCTCTATATCGAGCTAGTTGAACTTGAGTACTGACGTCACGAGCGACATTTTCTAAGTATTTCATGCAATTTTTTTTGGTCGAGACATACGAAATTTCTAGCTGTGTCGCTTCTGCTTGAAATTCTGCTATTTTTTTCTTGAGATCACCAAGCTTGTGAGAAATAAATAAATTATTGGTGATATTCTCAAATTGTTTGACCATTTTAGAAAAAACAAGAAGAATTCGATATTCGAGAGAAGCATTTAGTATATCAGAAAAGGAGGAATTCAAGTCATCACGATTGACCAATCATCAACTGTACACTTTAAAAGTTTAAGGATAGTTTTTAGGTCCTCGATGGCATGAGGACTTAATTCCTTTGGAAGTCCATGACCAAGTCAACTTTGAATTGTTGAAAGTGTGGATGGGATTTCTGTTATACAAGTTGTAATACCCGGTCCAACCAAAATTTAGTAAATAATAAGTTAAATAGGAGCGAATATGGTTGGAAGATTTGGCAATTGGAATTTGATAATTTAAATATGATATTTGGATTCAGTGAATTTTTCCGAGTCGGAAAATATAGTTTTCTACGTAAAAGTGCACAGTGGAATTTTGACCGGCAGTACCGGCTGAGATCTGTCTGGTACTACAACTGAAGAAATTGATTATGGGTAAATAAGATTAAGAAATGAGGAATTATAATTAGGGAAGGTAGAAATATTTAAAGTACGATTTAGAGCGCTAATCTTAAAGGTTTTGGCCCAAAATTGGGCCAATGGGAAAAAATAAGTGAACCGGGGCTAAGTGGGCCCAAGACCCAACATATATAAACATTAGTTGTGAGCATTTCAACTCATTTTACCCTAAAAAGAAGGGTTGGGGCGCTGATTTGAGAAGAGAGAAGAGAAGAGAGAAAACCTAACTCTCTTTGATCTTCAAACTACCATAACTTGAGCTACGGAGCTCCGATTGACGAGCCGTTTGCGGCCACGCGTTGCTCTTCTCATCCTCTACAATTCTATCTAAGTTTGGTGGTAAGTATTTCATTTATCTCTGCTCAGTTTTCGAAATTCCCCACTGTTACACGTTTTTGGGTAGTTAGTGTTGAAATCTTGTGATTTTGGGTGTTTAGGGATACTCCAATATGGATTCTAAGTGGGTTCTATCCCTACTTCATATGGGCTGAGGTAAGAAGTGCTCAAACCCTTGTGATTTGTCATTTTTATGAGCCCTAGGTTGATGTATGTATGTGACATTGGTTATGTTAGTGTATTTGGTGATGTTGGTGCACAATTGGGAGATTGGTATTGCTTGAGGAGCTTTGGTAAGACTTGGAGCTAAGGTTGGTGAAGAATTCCAAAGAAGAGGCTCAATTGGTTTGGCTACAAGAGGTACGGTTTAAGTTTCATTTGAGTACCATGTGTTGTGATGAGAATTCCTAGGCTAGATGCCCCTAGGATTAAGTTTGGATTATGTAAATAGTTGGTGCTAATATGCATAGTTGATATGTAACGCGAATTAATGATTGGGTTGAGAATTGTGTAACCTTGTATGCTTGGTGTATTGAGAATTTGATGTACTGGATAATGAGTATTGATTTTGTGGTTTATGCATTTAAATTGTGAAAATTGGGCCGGAGGCCGTGAATTTTGGGCCGGAGGCCGGAAAGAGGTAAGAAAGGTAAGTCGATGTGTGCATTGTATGATGGCACAAGTGATTGGATGAATTTCAGATAATGAATATATGAATGATTAGGTTGGTTATTGAATAATAAGGTTTGAGAAGTTGAAGTGTGGAATTTGGTAATTTTGGGTGAATTTATGTAGATGAGGTATGTTTGGTTCGGTTGAGATATATTATGTGATCATATATGTGATTATGATTATTGATGCCTTGATGGTATGATGATGCATTAGAGATATGTATGTTGTGATATATGCTTGGGGAATGATTAAGGTTGATTTGTGGGTGAAATCACGTGATAGTGAGTATGATATTGATTATGTATAATGATGGTTGATTAGAAATGGTATTATTGGGAATTGGGATGAGGAAGGATGTATGACATGATATTGTATTTGTCCTTTAGCCATTTGATTGAGAAGTGTTAAAATGGTTGGATGTGGTTTTGGAAATTTTTGGTAAAGTGTCAATGTGTGAGTTGAGGATGGCTTGATGTGGATTTTGGTACATTTTGATTGATTTCAAAAAGGGTTGAAATTGGCATGTTTTGGTTGATTTTGAAAAGAGTTGAAAATTGCTTGTTTTGAAAATGGCACCTTGTGGTTTTGTATGAAAACATGATTTTTGGGCATACTTTGATGGGACATAACTTGGACTACGGATCTCTGTTTTGTGCCAAATCTGTTTAGAAATGAAATTGGATCCGGGATGTCCATGCCGTTCGAAGAACGGGTGAAAAATGATTTAAAATGAGAAAGTTATGTCCGTCGGAAGATTGGGGGTTGAATCTGTAAATTCTGCAGCTTTTAACTTAGAAAATTTTTAGCAGAATGACCCTCCACGCGTAGGCGCACTTGGCGCGTACGCGTCGTTCTTCAAGAAGGCACCATCCACGCGTGCGCGTGCGCGTCGATGCGCTGCACCCAATGCCCAGCTATTTTCCAGAAAGTTGTGCCAGAGTTGTGCCAGTTTTGTGCCTGGGCGCAAGAGCACCCACGCGTACACGTGGCTGATGCTTGCGCGCCGTTTGGATATTTTTCAACCCGCGCGTTCGCGCGTATGACGTTTGCGCGTCGATGAGTTTTTGGCCATCCGCGCGTGCGCGTGGAGTGCGCGTACGCGTGGCCCTGTTTTCATGCCAAAGATGGTTTTTGAGTTTTTAAAACCAAATCTCATACTTCTAAGCCTCCAATCTCATCCCTTAGGTATTAAATCATTATGATATGCCTAGCAATGAGGAAGGAACTAGGGGATGTGGTAACTTGCGAGTGAAGCAAGGGGAAAAGTTATGATCAATGATGATCAAAGATGATTATATGAGATATGGAGGATGACGGTGGAAGTACCGTGTATGCCATGAGCCGGAGGGCTATATTTATTGATAAATGGCCCGTTCTTGATTGGACCATGAGCCGGATGGCTGAGTTATTGCCGGGTTACGACAAAGCCATTATTGTTTATGGCTGAGTATAAATGCATATATGATTAATGAATGAATATGTTAAATGGATAATAATGAAAAAAAAATATTGAAATGTGATGTGCGACCCCGGGTAGTAGGCAGTGGCGTTGTCCACTTGCTCCGGATATGAGACGGGAAAGGAGGATTATGATAAACGAGTTTAATCGTGGGGTTTTGAATAAATGTGTATTTGTGATACCTGGGTAGTAGCAAGGGTCGTGGTTCGTCCCGCTTGCTCCGGGTCATTGTCTGAGGATTGATAATAATGAAGGGTGATTATGAATAAATGTTTATTTGTGATACTTGGGTAGTAGCAAGGGTTGTGGTTCGTCCCACTTGCTCCAAGTTAATGTTTGAGATTTGGTAATAATGAATGTTGATAATATGAATTGAGATTGAATGAATATATGTTTGAGATGCCTGGGCAGTAGCAAGGGTTGTGGTTCGTCCCACTTGCTCCGGGCCAATGCTTGAGATACCTGGGTAGTAGCAAGGGTTGTGGTTCGTCCCACTTGCTCCAGGTCAGAGATTGCGACGCCTGGGTAGTAGCGGCAGTAGTGGTGAATCCACTCGCTCCAGGTTGAGCTTTTAGACACCCGCCTGGGTAGTAGCTGCAGTAGTGATTATTTCACTGGCTCTGGGTTGAGCGGGCAGTAGCAAGGGGGTTGTAGCTCAAACCTACTTGCTCCGCAAGGGGTGTTTCTGTCCAATGGTTAGCTACCAGGACATGTCGGGTTGGCTATATAACCGACAGATGATATCATCAGCCATAGGGCAGGCATTCATCATTTGCATATGTTTGAATTGTTTGGGTTTGCCATTTGTCTTGGATTTCTACATCATATATGCCATGTTACCTGACTATATGCTACTTGTTCTACTTGTATCATGTTTGTGTATTATTTGCCTGTATTGCTTGTGTTTGTACAACTGAGAGGCCCTTCATGCTGGTGTCGGTGGGTGTGAGGGCTGTTCTTGATGGGATGAATTGATGATGCGATTGCATGATGATGTATTGATATAGAACTACTGAGGCAGAACAACTGGTGATGGTTTTGCTTATGATTCTGAGTCTGATTCGTGGAAGAGTCAGCGAGTTGGAAAACATGTGAAACATGAATTAAATTTAGCACTCCCTTATGACAGTTGCCTATTCATGGATTAGCGAGAACCTAGGATGAATAATTGGCGAAGAAGTTTAGGATGCTTAGTGAGTTTTTGTTGCAGTACATTGAATTTATTTGGCACTTTTACCGTACTGGGAACCCATGGGCCCGGGGTTCTCATTCCGTATATATCTCTTGTTTTTCAGATACAGGTCCAGGTGCTCAGAAGTGAGTTGTGGGTCGTCTGAGAGATGGCGAAGATCTTTATTTCCTCTACTTTGTGTTTTGATTAGAATCTCTCCACCTTTGTTTTGGAAAGTTTATATTATGTATTGAACTCTTTGAATTTGCCTATAGAGGCTCTCATGTTTCCTTCGGGAGAGATTAGGATATACTATTGTCAACTAATTTCATAATGTACTCTAGCTGACCTAAACTTCGCGGGTCGCGACTAGTAGCTATTTACTTATGTTATATATATCTATCTGTTATCTATCTCTTAATCTCCTTTATGCCTTGTCCATATATCGCGTTCGGCTTAGCAGTTTAACTTTTCGTTGTCGAAACGCTCTGATACGTCTTCGCGATTTTATTTCTACTCTTTTCAGGCTTCTCGATTAATACTCCTTTCGAAAATTACCTATATTTATATATTAAAAATCCACCTGAGAGTCGTACCACCGTAATATCATTGACTTATGACTCGAGCATAAGGATTTGAATATTAGGGTGTTACACAAGTGATATTGGACATGGTAGAAAGGAGGGAATTTTTTTAAATAAATAATTTAATTATTTTAATTATCAAAATAAATAATTTATAGCGTATTTATCAATTTACATCACATTTATTTATCTCATTTATACTGTAAACGAGATAATTTTTAAAAATAATTAATAATTTAAATTGAACCAAACTCTTAAAATGGAACGTTTCAAATAATAGGAAAGATGGAAAATTTTAAATAATAGGAAAGATCAACAATCCATTTTAAATAATGGGAAACTGCCCATTTAAAATAAGCATGTTAACACATTTACTTTTCCTAACCGTTGAAATAAGTAAAAGCACATCACTGCAATGTTAAACTGCCCACTCTTAACACGATTATCTTTTTTCTAACTACCCATTATTGATACTATTGCTTCTTCCATTCACTTACTTTCATTTAGTGACGGTTTTTTATTAGGATTTATATAAAAATTTGAAATTTTGTTTGTTGTGTGAGAGTGCATAAAAATTTTTGTGTATTGCACGAGAGTAAATTCAGTGGAGATGGATTGATTGGTTGGATGATTCCCATTAATGAATAAGAGTCAATCCCTATTCGATAGAAAGAACCTGGCTGGCCCTGTCTATCTTGCAGAGCACACTTATATATCCGAATCACTGTCTATCTTGCGGAGCACACTTATATTTCCGAATTACATTGTAACAAACTTTGTACAACCAGTTTAAGTATAAAAGATTCCATATTCTATGCCAATAGAGTCGTGACATCCATTAACTGAGTCATCAAATAAATCATGTATATTTAAATTATATTTTAATTTTTATGTACTCCTAAGCAACAAACGAAATTTAAAATATATAATTTAAATTTAAAAATTAATACTCAAGAGAGTACATAAAAAATTTAAAAATTTTGTCAGTTAAAAATTTAATAAAAAAATTATATCTTCAGTTAAAAATTTGAAATATTATTTGAATTGATTTAGTATAAATCCTAATAAAAACCGATGGAAGTGAGTGAGTGGAAGAAGTAATAGTATTAATAGTGGGTTGTTAAAAAAAAAAACCGTGTTAATAGTAGACAATTTAACAGTACATGTGCTTTCACTTGTTTCAAGTGTTAGGAAAAGTAAATGTATTAACGTGCTTATTTTAAATGGACAATCTATCTTTCATATTATTTAAAATGGACTATTTATCTTCCCTATTATTTAAAATCGTCCATCTTTCCTATTATTTGAAACGTTCCATTTTTAAGAGTTTGGTCCAATTTAAATTATTAATATTTTTTATTATTTTTAAAAATTATATTTAATTATTTATAAATACATATATCTCGTTTACAAGGTAAACGAGATATATAGAATTTAAAATTTTTTATATATCTCCTTTACAATGTAAAGGAGATAAATAAATGTGATATAAATTGGTAAATACGCTACAAATTATTTATTTTGGTAATTAAAATAATTAAATTATTTATTTTTTAAAAAATCCCCAAAAAGGAGTTCATGTAACTCAACTTCTGGTGGGCTAGAAACAGGGGTTGATAGAATTTGGTGATCTTTTCCAGTTGGAATTAAAGTACGTTAACCTTGATTGTGAGCGTTATCAGGTTTTGAAATGTGTTGGGAAAATTTTTTTATCCATATCGTTGTGCTCCACAATGCCCCTGGTCTCCTCAGGAGGAGAAGAAATGAGAGCAATGTTAACATCAATTTGAGACCAAAAAGTTATATCTCCAGAGATTGGATTTAAGGAGGATTGACTTGGTTTGGCTCCTATGGTTTATTCTTCTCATGGATAGGTTGGAGAACTTCAGGTGTGGGCTAGATTGTACCTTTGATAGAATGAACAATTGCTTTAATTGGTTGTTGAATTAGTTCACCAGTTAGCTAAATGTCTTGCTCAGTTGATAAATACTGTAAAATTACACAGCCACTTGATGATGAGCTTGAAGAATCTTCTCCCTTCTTATCAGAAAAATCTTTAGTTGTAGAGATTAATGCAAAATTCTGGAAAATTGTACCTACCTAAAAATTTACCAATGTTAAGAATTGATTTATTGCAGATTATAATTATGACAATCTTATATGCATACATCTTCTTCTGTAGGTTGAGAGTATGAGAAGTAAATGGAACTTTTGAATGTGCTTTTTGATTTATAACTACTGGAGACAGAAAACAAATCACTTGAATGAGAGCTAGTCTTCTTCGGAGAAATCTTGATGGCTTTATCCGATGATCCTTCAGTAGAAGATACCTCATAACATAAAAAAAGTAAAAGTCTAATATAAGCGGTAAAAAAAAATCAAGTTGAAATCATTTAATTTTAATTTAATCCAAGATCATCTTCTTAGTTGAAGAAGTTTTTGTTGAGCTTTTTTCCTTTTTCAATTTTTTACTTTTTTTTACTCTGTCCTTCTCTTTGGAGCTTTTTGAAGAGATGTGTCAGGAACATTTGGAAAGGCTTTGATTGATCATTTTAAAATATCATCAAAAGATCGATTGTAACGCGAGTAGTAACTATTCTACCATTCCATGAAAGACTTAGTAACATACATGCTGGGAACAAAAGGAAACGGTGAATAGTGACTTCGATGCTTTTCATTTTGTGGATACACTTATCGATCTCATCCTGGGATTTCAAGTTTATTCGACAAAGGGGTGGAGATTTTCTTGGAAAAAGAGCTGGAATAATCTGTGAAAAACCCATTCGTCTTGCAACATAATGGGGAGTATGGAGAGTTACTTTCAATTGATCCTTCTTGACTGAGGTATCCCTATTGGAATCACTTGAATAGCAAGAAAATTAGACCAATTGCATTATTCGCACTATAGCTAGTACCATCATCTAAAACAATATGACGTCGAAACTACGTCGGCCCACAGTTTTGATCCACAAAAGGAGCAAGATTCAAATTTTCATTTTGAACTTTTTTGCATAAGTGAATCTTCGAGAATACCTCCCAAAATAGCTCACTAGTTGATTGTGAATTCTTGAAATTTGGATTTAATGTGATTAGTCAAAATCCCTCACAGCTTTGTTTATCATATGCTGCTATTCCGTTATGTTCCATGTGATTTTCAAAAATACCATTTAACCAAAGTTGTAGTAGCCAGAGAGGACCTCCTACACTAATTGAAGCCTTGCTCCGGAGGCTATCAACCATTTGCCCCAGATCGTCATAAAGGTGGCCCAAGATTAATTTTCCTAGATTGAATTTATGTTGTTCATGAAGTAAAGCAGCTAATGTAACACCCTACTACATCGAGCCTTACGCTTAAGTCGTAAAGCAGAGGTGGCGTGGTATTACGACCTCTAAAAGAAAAAGATCTATATAAATATAGTTGAAAAAAAATTATAACTTGGAGCCTTGAAGAAGAAGCTAAACAAAGTCGAAAACAGAAAATCGCTTTACTCACGACCGGGGAAGCGTAAAATGGATAAACAAAAATTAAAAAGAAGGCTAAAAGCATATATATACATATCAGAGTTCCGAAAGATACAGATATCAAGTTCCAGACTCGACTTGCGAAGCTAAGTGTAACACCCTAACCATCAAAATGTCACGCTTCCGGCTGCGCCACTCTGATAGCTCGGGTATTACGACGACTTTTAAAATATTTAGTACTAAAATATGAGACTGTTTGAAACTTAAACCGAATTTTTCAAAACATGCATCTATACTTAAAATACAAATTACAAAACTTACAAAGAATACACATATATATACATATTATAAATTTACAACCATTACATAATCAAATTCCTATCCCTTTGATAAAAACTTGTACAGATAAAGGCGAGGGAAAAAGCAACTAATACGACATAAAACCTCGTTTGAACAGAAAATAAATAAAATGGGCTCTTCCGAACTTCATCATCCATAACCTGAAAAGAAAAGACCTGTAGGGGAGTGAGAACATCGTCCTCACTGGTTCTCACTATAGTGTTACAATATTGCAATTATAAGATACATAAAATAAAACTATTTTTAAAGTACAGTGATCATTGCTCATCTTATGTGTCTTTTCAAAAACCAAAGGTTCACATTTAAAAATCTAAAAATCCTTTTTTAAAGAGAACTTGGTTAATTCCTTAAAATCCAAAACCCTTTTTCCTTTCTTGTAAAAACTTAAAAGTTTTCCTAAACAGTATAAATGACCAACCTGTTCCATACATAGGTTCATTAAGTCTATGTTGAACCAGTTTGATTTTTCATACAGAACTAGACCTCAAACAAAAATCAATCACAGCCTCAAGCCCATCCAAAATCAATCACGACCTCAGGTCCAAACAACTCAATCAACATCCAATCCACCACAATCCAACCAATTTCAGTCACAAACACAAGTAAGGAGGTTCAAACACAATCAAAGCAGTTACATCAAGTATAGAAATTAGCAGTTAAACATAATTATTCAGATAGGCAAACCACATATACAATAGACACACCCAATCAATGTCACATAGATGCAAATGATGCATTGCTGTCCTACTGGCCATGAGCTCATGCGTCGGTTATGTTGCCAAACCCGACTCGGATAAGCGGGATTAGACCACCATCCTTATCCGTAGGTTCCATAAACAAGCAGAATCAAACCACCATCCTTGTCCGGAACACGCAACCGAGATTAAACCACCGTCCTTGCCTCCATAGTAAGCGAGATTAAACCACCATCCTTACTGGGCACACAAAACAATATGCAAGCGGGATCACACCACCGTCCTTGCTAAACAATTAATCAATACGTGAGTGGGATAAAACCACCATTCTCACTGCAGGCAAGATAAAACCACCATCCCTGCACAACGGTTTACGCACTGAGCAAGCGGGACTATACCACCATCCTTGCTAGGCCAAAAACCCTTATCATATTCTCAGTAATATCCACAATCCATCAGGCTTAAAATCTTATTTCAAAAAAAAAAAAAACATTCTTGGCCCGTTTACTTTCAATAACAAACATATTTCAGGACCATTTTTCCTAAATTCAATTTCCTTTCAAAACAGAGCCACTTTCCACAATATCTGTCAAAAACTCCCAAATGACTTCAAAACCAAGCCAAATTTAAATTCTCTTATGAATACTCAAAATCATTCATTCTAAATTAAAATTTGGTCATAAAATTCCTCAACAGAGTCTCAAGACTTTAGGAGAGACTAACCTAACTCATTTCTTTAAATTCGTTGAAAACCTCTAAAACCTTAGCTTCTTGATTTGAATAAAGAAAAGAGAATTTAAACCAAAACCAAGTCATGTATCCAAATATTCCGAACCAATTTCAAAACCAACTTACTTAAACCAACACCAAATTATTTAAACCGAAAACCAATTTCAATTTCATTCTTAAAGCTGAAGCGTTTCCAAAGGCTTGAAAATTATTTTAGTTTTGCTAAATCAAAATTTCAAAGAATACTTCAAACTTTTTCTAAAAAGTCGTAAAGTGAAATTAGTCAATCAAAATTCAAGTTTCTTTTAAATCCACTAAAACTCCTCCAAATCTGCTTAAATAAATCACATTCAAAACATAATAATTTTCTTAAATAAAATAAGTTCAAACATAATTCATTTATCAATAATTTAATTCAAAGCATCATTCATTATTTTTAAAATAACGTTTCAAACAAAGTCTCAAATTTTATAAAAATTTTGGCAGCACCTTCCCTAAAACTTGGACTTTGCCACCCTTTTCAGGTCCCAACCGAACCAATCGTCAACCCTTTCCAACGAATTCAAGACCAAACTAGTTTCCAATAAAACAAAACTCACACTTTCAAATATTAAAACCATTTCAAATCAAACCAACCAGAAATCTCCAATTTAACAAAATCAGACAATATTTCAATCAAACAGACAACCATATTCATCTAAGACAAATCAGACAATTCATAAGACTTATCACCAGAAATGCATTTCACACATCATATCAATTTATAACAATTCCAATTTAAAATAAATTAGTTTCTAGAAAAAGTCCCTACCTCGATAAACCATAACCTAAACACCTCACAGAAATACTTTCGTCTCGACCCGAATTGATGGCAACCAAAACCTCAGCTCCGCTTGCTTTCTCAATAGCAGAAACAGCCTCAAACGCCACATGAAAACTCGGTTTCTAATTTCTAAGACCATTAACATCACAAATACTTTAATACATGTAATAGAATGCTAACACAGGGTCTTCGAAACAAAAATACTTACTGTAATGACAAAACGAAGCAGCGGCGGTCTCTGAACCGGTTTGGTGGCAGCCACAGCAGCCACCCCAAGCGGCAGTGGCGATTGGACTCTGGCGACGGGCAACGGAAACTAACATGCAATGATTGTAACGCTTCTGAAAACACAAAAGAAATGAAACCCAGTACTTAAAACCTTACCGGCAGTACTTTTCTGGCAACGGCAGTGCGTACAGTAGCGGCAGTGACGGACTTCACGGCAAGGGTGATCGCGGCAACACGAGCCCTGCGAAGATGGCGGATGCGAGGCAGCTTCGTGACGACGACTGCACGATGGTGACGATGGACACAGCGCGATGGTGGCGGTGAACTGGAGCACGAACGGCGGCGACGAGATCGAGCACGGCGTGGTGGCGAGCTGGACGCGGTCCTGAACAGCGCGGCAGTGGTGCGGCGGCTCCTCCTCTCCGGCGCTCTTTTCCTCTCTCTTGAAATCCCCTTTCCTTCCTCCCCTTTCCTTCTTTCTTTCCTTCTGTTCTTTCTTTCTTTCTTCAGAACCGTGTGTGTGTGTGTGTTGGTGAGGGTGACGGTGGGTGAGAGAGATGAGTGTAGTGGTAGGGTTCGGGGTGGTGTAGGTTAGTTTAGGTATTTTTATTAAAAATAGGGTTAGTAGTTTAGTTTTATAAAATAATTAAAAATATAAAATAATAATCAAAAATCAAATTAAATATAAAATTTCCATCTTTAAAATACCTTCTAATTATAATTTGTAAATTATTTTCATTCAAATGCTAATTTAATAAAAATTAGAGATAAGTAAATTAACTCTTTTTTATTTATAAAATAAGGTTAAAAATCTAGATATTAAATTAATACATATAAAAATATTTGAGTTAATAGTCAAAATCATCCTTGAAAGATACCTCGATCTCCATTTTCGTCCCTGAAAGATAAAATTAATCAAAAGCGTCCCCGAAAGTTACCAACGTGGATCGAGTTCGTCCTTCCGTCATCTCAGTTGTTGAGGTGTGTAATGTTTGCTGAGCTGAAACGTTAAGTTCCAGCATGGCACAGACCAAAACGATGTAGTGTCAATCCTCCATGCCCAAAACCATGGAACAACGTCGTTTATGATCCAAAGTGGGATTTTCAAATGTTTCTTCCATCACCTCCTCTCATAACAACCCTCTTGTACTTTCGCTCCAAAGCGTATCGACATTTGTGGAGGAGTTGGCACTACTACAATGGAAAATTGGAGGAGCTCGAGGAGAAGTTACGCTGTTGGAGGAAGGAACAGCAACTGCCACGGGGTAAGATTTAAATTTTTTTACAGTTTTTGTTGATTTTGAAGTGTTGGTGTGTGTTGGTTCAGGTTGACATAGTTCTAAGAACCATTTTGTTAGACTAGGGTTTGGAGTTGACGTTGCTAGACAAAGTGTGATGTTAGGAAGAACATCTTCTGTATACGGTTACTGTTACCAGTTTCGTGGTTATTATGTCGTGGGTTATTTTGGTGTTTGTTCTTAGTTAAGGGTTTGTGATGATTATGAGTATGTTGTTTGCTGTGTGTTTACATGCAGTTGTTAGTATGAAGTTGTTTCATATTTTGTTGTTGATTAAATTTATTTGATTTTTGCTTTAGTAGATGGAGGGTCCTCTTATGACATTTGTATTTCACCATGGTAGGAAGTTTAAGAAGGATGATAGTGGAAATCTGTACTATGAGCCCAATCACACAGAGGTGTTAATGGGAGTTGACAATGACACACTTGATGTGTTCTTTGTGAAGGATTATTTTAAGGAACTAGGATATGTTGAGGCTAGGGAATGTTGGTGGAAATCTCTAGGAGTTTCCCTTGAATCTGGGTTGAGGAGGCTAGCCACAGATCATGATTTGATTGCAATGGTCAAGGATTGCAGGAGGAACTTCAATTTGATCAACCTATATTTCGAGCATGGTGTTTCAGAGCAATTTGTGGTTGATGAGAAGGAAGAAGATGTGAAAAAGAATAAGCTATCCCAAACCAAGAAACATCACTCTCAACCCACCAAGCTACTATCCCATCCAAAAGCATGCTCTCAATCCTCGAAGGCCTTAGCTGATGGTACCAGATTATCCTCTCAGCGGCTCAGCCCTCAAAGTTGCCTTCTCAGTCTACTAAGTTGCCTACCCAACCCACCAAGGTACCAAGTTAGCCCACTGGACCATCATCTCAGCCCACCAAAAATTCACATCACCCTATTGAAACTCCATCACAGTCTAAAAAACCCTATAGTCAGCCTACCAAGCCAACCTTTGCTCTACCTTAGACCAAAGCAAAGACTAAAGTCACTACCACCACAAGAGCTGGAAGGCATGTGAAGACATTAGAGGTTGAAGAAGACAGTGACTCTCATGACTCCTATGAGAGTGCTGAGGACAGCCTTTACAAACCTTCAAAGGTACTAGAAGATGATGAATACAGCAGTGACAGTGATGATGTTGTGAACTCTACAAAGGTGAATAAAAAAAGTGAGGTCAAAGAGAAGCACGAGCCTGCTAAAACCAAATTAGTAGACAAAGAAATAGAGACTGATGATTCGAGCTATGAAGCTTCTGACGATGATGATGGCTGTGATTTTGGTATTTGACTAACTCAATTGATATGTTCTACTGATTTCATTAGGGTAAAGTGACTAATTACATGTTGTTTTTGATTTGGCAGACTTAGAAGATAATGATGTTGATGATGGTGATTCGGATGTGAACTCATGGCACTCAGAGGACTCAAGCCAGGAATTGGACTTTGATGAGGAATCACCAACTATCTATCCTCAGTATAATGACAAAGCAAAGTTTGGAGACCTCAAATTTGAGGTTAGTATGATATTCAAATCAAATGATCATTTTATGCAAGCAAATAGGGACTACACAATCCAGTGGGGTAGAAACATATTGTTTACAAAGAATGACAAGGTTCAGACTAGGACTGTGTGTAAGGCTGAGGGCTGTCCTTGGGTAGTATACTGTGCACGTAGTAAACAAGACGGGTCCTGGCAGATTAAAACCCTAGTTGACAATCATATCTGTCCTAGAAGGCAAAAAAACAGGGCAGGCACCCAACAGTAGACCCTGAGTAAACTTGTACCAAATCTTAGGAAGCACCTTACTATGAGATATCGTGAGGTGTATGAGTGGTTTGTCAAGAAGTGTAATGTAAATTTGAATAGCACTTGCATCACTAGGGCATTGAAAGCTGCTAGGAAAGTGGTAGAGGGGGATGAAATTGCTCAGTATGGGTTAGTATGGGACTATGCTAATGAATTTCTTACAAGTAATCCCAGGTCTACAGTTCAAGTTGGTGTCATCCCGATGCCAGAGGTTGTGCAAAGAAGAAAAAGGTGGATGCTGAGGAACAAGCTAGGCAAATGCTACTTTAGCTTGCACTCGTTAAAGATCCTGCTCCCCCTATAGATGAAGCGAACACCAATAATGAAGTTCAATCCCATTCTTTACCTCCTCCACCAGTCCAGCCACAACCTGATGTGACAATCAGCCAACCAGAAGGAACCCCACCAATACAAGATACCCAACCGTCTCTTGAAGATCTTCAGGTTATTTACTTATTGCTTTATCTTTAACACCACTTGCATTTATTTACTTGAAAAATAATGGTTCTACAACTGTTCTATATAGGGAGCAAAGAGAGGAAGGCCACCCAAATTGCATGTCATTAAAAGCAAGGCAAGATTGAATGCCTCCACCAAGTCACCTGTGGCCATATCTGCTGCGACATTGAAAGGAACAAGTTTCGCAACTGCTAAGAAGATGCAAAGCTTCATGACATTTGTGCCAACTCCAGGCTTTAAGCATCCAAGAAAGAAAGATTAACAACTTTAATTAGGAAATGTATTTTGTATGTCGTTGCAACAATGCTTTTTAGGAACAGGGCTGTGTAAACTGGTTATGTTATCAGGATCATTTTAGTTAGGCCTTTTATGTTTTTTGTTTAAGTGAACAATGCTATGGAAACTTTGTTTTGATTTTGAATTGCTCTGTTAACTTGTGGATCCTTGATTACCCATGTGGTATATCTACTTAGACAATATGATATGATTATGATGTTTGTTATGGATTATAACAATGATCTTGTCTATTTTGATGTATACAGCTTTTTGGTGAATAAATATTTAGGGTTCAAACATCACCATATTGTATTTTCAATGAAACCCATCATGCTCAAAGGACAAGTTTATGTTGAATTAAACACATTTAATACCTACTTTCATTTATAAGTCACATCATCATTACATATCAAATAATTCAATCTCAAAGTTCTAACAACGTCTCTAAAGCACAACAACATAACACTCCATCTGTAGTTTTATTTGGAGATTGATGTGAACAAAAGTGATGCACAAATGACAGTAGCCACAATCATTGCAACTGAGATGTACATTATTAGCATCTTCATTGCTCTAACTTCACCCTCCAAGCTACCCAATCTCCATGACACATTCAATCTCCATTCATCACAGTCACCACCAACCTCTGCATCAGTTTCTTCCCCTGCTGCATACACATCATCATCAACCCACCTAAAGAAGTTGCTGTGGCTTCCCTTTTGAACATTTTCAAAAAAAAAAATCAATTTCAACTGTCCAACAAAAAATAGACATAGGAAAATGGAGTAGAAAATTAATTTATCCTTACTCACCAGGTATCTTGCACAAGTGTGAAACAACCTATCTGGATTCTCTCTTGTACCAAATTTCTTGATCATTGTCTTCAACCCGCAAAAGCATGTATGGTCCTTGATCTTCCTCCTCCAATGCATAGAAGAGTTGGAACCATGGCTACCAATAGACTGAAATGGCAAGTCACCGCTGTGACTTCCGCTCGTCATAACAGTGACTGAACAAACATCATATTTATGCTTTAGATTGGGGTTAGGTTAGGTTTGTAACATTAGGACTAATTTGAACAAAATAAACAAACATATCTGCTCAACATTAAAGTTAGCCATGCTGGAACTTAACGTTCCAGCTCAGCAAACGTTACACACCTCAGCAACTGAGATGACGGAAGGACGAAATCGATCAACATCAGTAACATTCGGGGACGCTTTTGATTAGTTTTATCTTTCGGGGACGAAAATGGAGATCGAGGTATCTTTCAGGGACGATTTTGACTATTAACTTAAAAATATTTATTATTTTTTTAATTATAAGAACTCTAAATTATAAATAAAAATTACTCTACTTGTATACGTAAATCTCTAAAAATATAATCTTAATTAAATATAATAAATCATAAATAACTTATCAATAACTTTTCAAAATCTGGGGTTTTACACTAAGGCTGGCCAATATACATACATATATATAACCCAAAAGTATCCCAAAAGACAAAATACAAAATCTGTTTTTCCAAGTCAACCTCTAAGAGGGATAAAATACAAAATATACAAGGCGGAGAATATAACTACATATATATACATAGCCAAATCACAAAATATCACAGCCCAATCTGAAATCTTCGCTTGCACAGGAAATCTCCAGACGCTTAATGAGGTGCCTCTTGACCTGTATCTAAAAAATAACAATATATGTATGGAATGAGAACCAGGGGTTCTCAGTATAGTAAATGTACCCACATAGATAATATATAAGGTCACGAAAAAGCCAGAGACATTCCAAGAACTTTGACAATCAGAATCAAACTTCAAATATGTTTCTAAACTAGAAATCTCGATAATCTATATAAGGAATTCTAGTTCTAATCTAACTATTCACTTTTTATTTCCTCTACATCTCCTAAACTCCAGGTGGAATAACCCTCATCACGCCTCCACCATATGAGGGGTCTCTCAGATACAAAGACATACAATACAATCAAGGAAAACACAAAATATAGATAGCAAGTACAACAGATAGGAAAAGTAGTAGTTAATTATAGTTAAATAATTAGGCAAGCTAAAACAAAACATACTCAAACAAAACATACAAGTGCATATGATGCATGTCTGTCCTATGGCCGATGATATCATATGTCGGTTATACAGCCGAACCCGACATGTCCAGTAGTGAACCGTGGACAGAAACACCACCTCACGGAGCAAGTAAGACTGAGCCACAACCCCTTGCATACTACCCACTTATCTCAGAACAAGTGAAATGAACCACTACTGCTGCGTACTACCTAGACGGGTGTTTACCAACTCATCCCAAAGCAAGTGGAATAAACCACTACTGCTGCTACTACCCAGGTGTCTCAATCACTGATCCAAAGCAAGTGGGATGAACCACAATCCTTGCTACTACACAGGTATCTCAAGCATTAACCAGGAGCAAGTGGAACAAGCCACAACCATTGCATACTATCCGGGCAAGTACATCTCAATCAGACTTACTTCGATTCAGATAATCATTCACTTCATATCTCAATCAAATCCATTCATCACCATCTCTCAATGTCATAACCATACTCATCATAATTAGTCATCATCAATCATTTTCATTTCTCATCATCATAATCATCCTCATCACAACTCTCATTTCATGTAACCCATTGTCCCTCAATATCAATTCATCACCCTCAACATGTTCGCTCTTTTTTCGAAGCCTAAAAACTAGCTATCGAACCTTAAACAGGATTATTAGAGGTTTGGAAAAACTAGAGAGATGGTCGATAGTTTAAAAATTATGTATTTTCAACAAAACAATGGTTTCATAGGGTTACAAGCTCGCTGAGAAGGTCAAACAGTTAAAAATAAGATTTTAGTGCAAAACAGGACATCGTGCATATGCACGCACCAGACAAGCTTCCCTTTGTGTGCATACACACAACTTGCAAAAAATTCCTAGGGTGTATGTACACACACCCCCTCGCGCGTATGCACAAGCCTCCCCACACGCTCTAGTTTGCACGTACGCATGATAGTGTGCGTACGCACACACACCAAATTTTCTGGTTTCCTGCAAATTCTGTTTTTAAACCCAATTTCAAATGTACATAACATTTTCGTTATAAATTATTTTTCGTCCATTCTTCGAACGTCATAAGCTTCACGGACCCAACTTTCTTTCAAAATAAATTTCACAAAGTTTGAGGATCCAAAAGCCAAGTTATGATGCATCAAAGTTGGTTAAAATTGTGGTTTTTATGAAAGACGCAAACCTCAAGTTTTTCTAAAGTTTCCAATCCAAAAACCAACCATATCTTAACCAAATCCATCTCAAGCATTACCATGACTCACATAAAATACTAATACTTCACTATCAATTCAGCATCATATTCATCATATAGATATACATATATACAATGATTACCTCAACTCCAACCATTTCACCATCAAATTCAATATCATACTTTATATTTGATGTGGGTGCATCATTGCCTATTTTAGTTGTTATTTTAGTAGATTTTAGTTTAGTTTTCATACAAATTTTGTTAATAAATAAGTAATAGCATAAAATATCTCTGCATGAAATAAAATCTCAAGCATAGGTGAATTTTAGCTAATATGCAGGGTAAATATGATAAAATAGATCACACTAAGTGAAGTTTTGATTTTGAGTATTATTAGCACACTTAGTATATAAAGATCATCTTGTATATTACCTTGATGCACTTACTTACTTGATGATAGGCAAAGAAGCAGAGGAAAACAAGAAACATCCAAGAGAAGAGCACCTTGGGCGCTATGCTCCCATTCAAGAGCGCTATGTGTCCAGGAGGAGCGCCGGCGATAGAAGAGGAAAAATTTAGCTGGCAACGCGTACGCGTTGGTGATGCGTACGCGTGGGTGACGCGTATGCGTAATGGTAATATTTTCACTGGTGTCGCGTATGCGTGAAAGCGACAATTTTTGAAGGTTCATGTGAACGCGTGGATAAAGCGGCAGCGAGAAAGTGGTATTTTTGAAAGGCCACGCGTACGCGTGGGAGGAGCTACGTTCTTCACCCAAGAGCGCTATATTCTTCACCCAAGAGCACCTGTGACAGTTTTGAAAGTTGGGATTGAAAATTTGGCTAGCAACGCGTACGCGTGGGTGACACGTAAGCGTGGAAGTGGCATTTGTGAAGGGTCATACGAACGCGTGGATGACACGTACACATGGGAGAGCGCTCTTGGCGTGAACGCTACGCTCTCCTGGAGAGCGCTGAAGATGACGCGTACGCATAGGTGACGCGTACGTGTGACAAGTGCTGAAGATAGTAATGACGCGCACGCGTGGGTGACGCGTACGCGTGGATGCACGAGCACTGCGCCTTTCTAAAGAATGCTATGCCAGCCTGGGAGCATGATTTTGATTCAAATTCACTCCAAGTCCACTTAAAGCAAGCCCATAACACCACTCAATCAAGGCCAGAAGAAGCATCTAGAATAGGAATTTTCATTCAATTGTAATTTTCTTTTCATTTTAGTTTGTATTTTAGGAAAGCCTATATAAAGGCCTTAGTTTCAGAGAATTAGGCATTCTGGGAACAGACAATAATGAAGAATTGAAGGAAGGGGGAGAGAGTGAAGACCCATTCGAACTTCTGTGAATTGGCACACTCCAAGGGGAGTGGGTCTTCGGACCCCTCCCCTCATAGACTCTTCTCTCTTTTCTCTTGTTTCTTCCTTAGTAGTAGTTTAGCTTTTAGTTTGTAATTCTCATTTATGGATTCTTGAATTGTAATTTTCAGTTTTTAATTCTTAATTTTCATCTTTATTTTTATGTACTTTAGTTTCATGCAATTTAATTTTTATTTGAGAGCAATGACCACTTAATTCCCTCTGCATTTGAGAAAGGAGCTCTGTTTCAATTTTTATTGAATTGATGTTTATTTCTTCTTTTCTTCTTCATTCTATCTTCATACTTGGATATCTATCAGAATCCTTGCAAGAGAGTTTTGTTCTTCAAAGATCCTTGTATCTATTAGAATTCTATTGTGAGCCTCTAGGGAGGGATCATAGGTTTTAGTTTGAGCTCTCTTAGCATAATGAAGTTGATTCTTGATTTAGAGTTGGTATTGTGACATGTAACTTCTCTAATATTGGGGTCTTTGGATTTATATAGTATAAGATTAGAAATCATGTTTGTTTTTCTAAGAAAGAGCTTTTGTGCTTCAAAGATTCAATCACCATCGAGAGAGGGATTGAGTCTATTAGAATTTCATGTGAGCCTCGAGAGAGGGATCATGGAATTCAGTTTGAGGCTCTTGTCTCATAATCCTCCTGATAAATACACTCTTAGTTGGTATGTGAGATGTAACCTCTTTGAGTTGAGGTCTTGAGGGTTGTGTGGATTTTGGATTAGAAATTGAACTTCACCTCTTCTCATGAGCAATTAGATCAAGAGATTGGCAATTGATTATGTGAAAAGAAATTAAATCACCAAGAGATTGGGGTTTAATTACTCACAGTCCGCTATGGATCTATCTTACATGATTGAGAAGGAGTGAGACCCATTGATTCAAGAGAAATCAACATCTCCAATTCCTTATGTTTGCCATCTTTACTTTCTGTCATTTACTTTCCAGCATTTTACTTTCTTGCAATTTATTTCCTTGCACTTTTATTTCTTGCTATTTCTTGCACTTTACTTTCTCGTACTTTACTTTTCTTGCTCTTTAATTTTCCAGCACTTTACATTCTTGTCATTTACTTTTCCTGCTCTTTATTGTTTTCATTTAATTTCTAGTCATTTACATTTCTTGTTTGCTTGTCGCTCCAATACGAACCGTCTAACTAGAATAATCAATTCACTATTGGTTGCTTAATCCTTTAATCCTCGTGGGATCGACCTCACTCTAAGTGAGTTTTATTACTTGATACGACCCGGTATACTTGCCGGTAGTAAATACGTGAAATTAATTTTTCCGTATCAATATTCAAGACCAACCACACCACATTCATCCCAACAAATAATTTATCAATGCCACTCACTAATTTTTCACTACAATTCACATCAAACTTATTACATACATACATATACATAATTTTGTTTTTACACACATTTCTATTAACTACACCACTCAATATCAACATCCAACCCTTTTAATTATTCAACATTTCCATACACGATTTCCCAAAAAACTCAACATATATCGCCACTAATCATAAAACATCAACAATTCACATAATTCAACCTATCCTACGATCAACTAGCCTAAGTTTTCACGTAACATTATACATTAACTATGAGAAACCAAAATTATATCTTGGCCGATTCCTCCCTAAGCCAAAGACACCGAACTTCAAGCTTCAAAGACTCCAAATCAATCCCAATAAATTCCAGCCACCCAAAGTTGAGTTCTAAGTGCTCTAATTCACCGATTCAACACCAAATTCAACACAATTTCAATCTAATTCATACAATTCATCGAAATTAGTACCAGGGTTCACAAAATTGGACAACTCACAAGGGTTTAAAGTTTTCTTACCTTATCGATTGACGATTAGGGTAAAATCCAACAATTATCTAATGTTAAATTGCACCTAAACCACCAAAATTATCAAAATCCTCAATATCCAAACCAAAAATGTGAAAAAGAGAGGAACAGAGAAATGAGCACAAAAATCTGAGTTCCTTACCAATTTTTTCAGTTAGAATCGAAGAGCTCAACGAGAAATGCATAGCCGCTGACAGGTCGTAATGTATAGCCGCTGACAGCTCGTCAATTGGAGCTCCGGATTGAAAGTTATGGTGGATTAAAATTTGGAGGTGATAAATGGTTATGGTTTTGCTTCTCCATTCTTCAACTCAACGTGAAATGCAATAATAAGGGGAAGGAGTGGCTGAGTTCTCTTTATATATGTTGGGCTTTGGGCCCAATATGGGTCAGGTTCAATCTGTTCGGCTCGTTGGCCAAATTTTTGGTAAAATTTTTTTAAAATTAGTGTTAAAATTTATATTTTTAATATTTTTACTCCTTCTAATTATAAAATTTAACTCTCTAATTTCCTTGGCTCATAATTAATTTATCAATTAATTATTTATTAACTTACGGGGTTTTACAGCTAATGGAATAAACAGTTTCTACATTGAACCACTTCTTAAGTAGAAAACAACGGCATTAAGCTAGAAATATTAAAAGGCAACACATTCATCCTCTGTTGTAAAACCCTACCACACATAGCCTTATGCTTAACTCGTAAAGTAAAGGTGGCGAGGTATTATGACCTCTAAAAGTAAAAGATATATACATATATAGTTGGAAGGAATTATAACTAGGATACTTGAAGAATACGCTAAGCAAAAGCATAACGGAAAAAAATTGCATCACACTCTCATAACTACACGTAAAATGGATAAACAAGTTCATAGAGAAAGCTAAGAGCATATATATACATATCAGAGTTCTAAAGATACAGATATCAAGCTCCAAACTTGACCTACGAAGTTAAGGCCGGCCAGAGTATACACACACACACACACACACACACACACACACACACACACATAGATATACACCCCCAAAAAGTATATCAAACTATAAAATAAACATTTGTTTCTCCAGGTCAACCTCTAAAAGGGCCATAATACAAAATACACAGGGTGGAGAAATCTAGGTACATATATATACATATCCTAAACATATAATATAATAGCCCAAAAGTAACATCTTTGCTTGGACTGAGAATCTCCAGACGCTCAACGAGGTGCCTCTCGACCTACATCTGAAAATCAATAATATATGTACGGAATGAGAACTGGGGGTTCTTAGTATGATAAAAGTGCTCGCATAGGTAATATATAAGGTCTTGGGAAAGTCAGAGGCATTCCTAAAACTCTGACACTCAGATTTTTAGCTTAAAGATTATACTAAACCAGAAATTTGGTACTCTATCTAAGAGATTCTAGTTCTAAGCTAACTATTTCACTTCTTGTCTCCTTCAAACCTCTTAATCACCAGGTGGAACAACCCTGATCATGCCTCCACCATATAAGGGGCAGATGCAAACACACACAATACAGTCAAGAAAAACACAAAATATGGATAGCAAGTATAGCAGATAGGACAAGTAGCAGTTAATTACAATTAAACAATTAGGCAAACCAAAACAAAGCATACACAAACAAAACATACAAGTGCATATGATGCATGTCTGCCTTATGGCCGATGATATCCTCTGTCGGTTATACAGCCAAATCCGACATGTCCGGTAGCGAACCATAGACAGAAACACCACTTCGCGGAGCAAGAGGGACTGAGCCACAATCCCTTGCATACCACTCGCTTATCCCAGAGCAAGTTAAATGAACCACTGCTGCTGCGTACTACCCAAGCGTGTTTACAGACTCAACCCAGAGCAAGTGGAATAAACCACTATTGCTGTTACTGCACAGGTGTCTCAATCACTGACCCAGAGCAAGTGGGATGAACCACAACCCTTGTTACTGTCCAAGTATCTCAAACATTAACCTTGGTTCCTTATGACTCATTCAATTCCATTCGTAATAATAATAATCACGTTCATCATCACATTTCAATCTCATAATCATTCATAATGTCTTCATAATCAAAATCAAATCATTCTCATTTCTCATTATTGTAATCATCCCTATCACAACTCTCATTTAATGTAACCTATTTTCCCTCAATACCAATTCATCACTAATGCGGATCTTGAATACCACAAACTAATTAGCAAGTGCTCCAACTCGTACTAAGTAATAACTCAGGTGAGTAAGTATCGATCCCATGAGGATTAATAGATTAAGCAACAATAGTTGAGTGATTAGGCTAGTCAGACAATAATATGAGGAGACAGTTAAGCATAAAACAATCATCAGAGAATATAAGAAAGCAAACTGTGAATGGGTTGTGAAAATAATATGAGGAGACAGTTAAGACTTTGGAGATGTTCAAATTTCCGGATTAACAATTTTTATTAACTACCTTGATTATGCAAGGATTCAATTCATAGCAAACTTTAAGTGATTAGACTCCAATTCCCTGGTCATTTAGTCCTCCTCTAACTCAATCAACCGCCAATTCCTTGGTCACTTAATCTAATTAGAAGATTTAAATTCAAATCCTAGTTTATAAGCCACACAAAACCCTAAGAACCCAAAGATGATATGATTATATGTCATGTATCACATTAAATCCAGATAGTTAGAGAGTTATGAGAGATCTGTTTCAAGCTATGATTCAAGTGATATAACTTTTTCAAGATTCAACAAGAATTTAATTTAAAAGAGAGTTATTTTCCAATATACTCAAATCCGTAAGATGAAGAACGAAACCGATTCTTGAATGTAAATCAATGCATTAATCAGAAGTAGAAAGTAATAGTATTAATCAATTCAAATAAACAGAGCTCCTAACCTTAACAATGGTGGTTTAGTTACTCATGGTGCAGAGAATCCTAAAGTGATGAAAAAATCGAAAAACAGAAAAGTGCGGAAGAAGAAAGAGACCCCCTGGGCTCCGATCTCTTTTCTTTTATATCTAATCCTAATTTATTCAAAATTTAAATTCTAAAACCAAAAAATATCTTTTTTAATTCAAGATTGATTTAAAAATCAAATTAGAGCAAGAGATTTAGTGCTGATTCACATGGGGACCACTCTGGTTCGCGCTACTGGCGCCAAATGCTGGGTTTCTAGCGCTTGGCACCGGGACTCTAGAGAAGAATGAGTGCTGGATGCAGTTTGGTATGGCGTTTAGCGCCATGATGCCAGAGAGAAAGCATGGATTATTGTATATCATTGGAAAGTTCTGAAAGTTGGATTTTCAACGCTTTTAGAACTGCATTGTTTGGACCTCTACAGCGCAAGTTATGCTCGTTGGAGTGTGAAGAGATCAG
Organism: Arachis ipaensis; assembly: GCF_059453495.1. NCBI lineage: Eukaryota > Viridiplantae > Streptophyta > Magnoliopsida > Fabales > Fabaceae > Arachis > Arachis ipaensis. Next base: position 119,003,834 of record NC_142444.1, on the reverse strand, counting down.
GGTTGACAGCATCTATGAATTCTCTTTGCACTTGTCTTCAATTCTTGGTTCCTCATTGTGCTTTTGCTTCTCTTTTCCTAACATTTTCCTACAAAAATCATGAAACCAAGAAAATCAAAGTACTAATAGAATAGCTTTGAAAATCATATAATTATCAAGCAAAAATCATTAATTCTCTGTGAGAAATGCCCAAGAAAAGTACTCAAGATGCTCACGCATCTCACCCTCAACATGTTTGCTCTTATCTCGAAGCCTAAAAACTAACTATCAGATGTTAGACAGGGTTTTCAGAGGTTTGGAAAACTTAGAAGAATGGTTCATATTTCAAAAATTGTGAATTTTCAACAAAATAGGGGTTTTGGAGGGTTACAAGCTTGTCGGGAAGGTCAAATAATTAAAAACAGGGTTTTAGTGCAAAACAAGACATCATGCATACACATGGTACTGTGCATACGTACGCACCATACGAGCTTCCCTTTGTGTGCGTACGTATCATAGTGTCTGTACGCACAACTTGAAAAATTCCTAGGGTGTGCATACGCACACCCCCTCGTGCATACGCACGAGCCTCTAACACACTCTTATATGTGCATATGCAACATAGTGTAAGTACGCATGCATACCAAAGTTTCTGGTTTTCATAACTTTTTGCAGAATTCCATTTTACAATCTGAACTTCAAACGCGCATAAATTTTTCGTTCAAAATCATTTTTAGTCCGTTCTTCGAACGTCATAAACTACTCGGACCCAATTTTTATTTAAGACATCATCGAATTTGAGGGTCTGAGAGCCAAGTTATAGTGCAACAAAGTTGGTTAAAAATTGTGTATTTACCAAAAATGCAAACCTCAAGTTTTTCCAAAGTTTCCAAACCAAAATCAATCAATTCCTAACCAAATCAACACGAATTGTACCTACAAAATATCACACACACTTATTATCAAATTCCCAATCATCCTAACATATAAACTCATCAATTTTCTCAATCCACTTGTACACACACACCTCCATTAACTACACTATTCAATATCAACCTTCAAACCCTACAATTATTCAACAATTTCATGCATAGTTTTCCATCAAACTCAACATATGTTACCACTAATCATAAAGCATTAACAATTTACATAATTTAGCTTATCTTACAGCTAACTAGCCTAAGTTTTCACAAAACATTATACATTAACTACGAGAAACCAAAACCATACCTTGGCCTATTTCTTCCAAAGCTCAAAACATTGAACTTCAAGTTTCAAAGACTCCAAATCAATCCTAATAAATTCCAGCCACCCAAAACTAAGTACCAAGCATTCCAATTCATTGATTCAATTCTAATTCAACACAATTTCAATCTAATCCATACAATTCACCACAATTAACACTAGGGTTCACAAAATTGGACAAATCAAAATGGTTTAGAGTTTTCTTACCTTACCCATTGATGATTGGGATAAAATCTAACAATTATTCAATGTTAGATTGCACCTAAACTACCAAAATCATCAAAATCCCTTAATTCCCAAACCAAAAATGTGGAAAAGAGAGGAACAGAGAATTGGACACAAAAATTAAAGATTCTTACCAGTTTGTTAGGTTGGAATCTAAGAACTCGACGAGACGAACACGTGGCCGCAAACAGATCGTCAATCGAAATTTCGAATTGAAAGTTACAAGGATTTAAAATTTGAATTGAAGTGGGAGCTAGAGTTCCACATTTTCTTCTTCTCCTCAGCATGTGGGTGTTGAATGGAAGGGGAGAAGGCTAAGTTATGCACTATATATGTTGGGTCATGGGTTCAGTTTGGGCCTAGTCCAACCGATTCAGCCCATTAGGTCATTTTTTGCCAAAATCTTTAAAATTAGTATTTAAAATTTGTATTTTAAATATATTTACTCTGATAATTATCAAATTTAATTTTTTAATTTCTTGGAATAATAATTAATTTATTAATTAATTATTTATTAATTATCCGAGGTTTATATCTGTAACTAGACGACTGCCCTCGTCTCCCATGTTGTGTTTAATTAATTTTCCATATGGGCTCTTTTTAATGATATTGTATTTTTGATTGGGTTTCATATCGAAACCATCAATAAGACTACTCACCAAAAGCGCAGTAATAGCTGCTATGTCGAAGAGTGTAGATCCATTCCACTATGAAGGTGAAAATTATTTGCAGTTTTGTTCCAGAAGCATAATGCAACCCTAATCATCTAATGATGTGTTGTCGGTTGGAAATGTGAAAGTTGAAGAAGGTCATGGATTCCCTATAAGTTCCATGTCTCCCTTCTTTCAAGTTCAACCCTTTCATACTGGGAAATGAAGTTTGAATTTTTGAAATAGATTTTGGGATTATTATGAAAGGGTCGTTTGTTATCAATCAAAGGTGCTATCAATAAGTCTTGTTTGATGACTAAATCTTCAGCTTTAGCACTTGGAAAGTAGTGAGATACCTTTTTAGCTTGCTCATAAGAGTTTAGAGGGCTTACGAAGCAGTGCAGTTCCTCTTCAACAGATAAAGGAAAGAGAATCTTATTATCATTTGTTGTATCGATCGGGTCTTCAATAATTGTGTATGCAGAGTGAAATAAGATTCTTAAACTTGAACGTTTAAACGTATTACCGTCAGTTAGTTTTTCTAATTGATCTGTAGTTTGATTTCTTTTCCTCTTAGATGAAGAAGCTGAAGGAGTAGTAAATGTATCCATTTCTATATGAAAGAATAAATGAAATTAGGTTTTTAGGGAAAACTTTTGCAACAAAGAATTAAAAAAATAATTAATATGAGCATGAAATGTAAAAAAATAAAGTAATATGTTACCAGAGTCAATGAAGGAATGTGTTAGTTGAGAGATTGAAGACGATTACAAAGGTTATGTGAAGGAATATGTAAGTTGAGAAATTGAAGACGATTACCAAATTTAATGAAGATTTCTTTCAAAAGGTAGGATTATATTTCAAATTTTAAAACCTTCTTTTAAAGGTAAAGTTAGAAGAGAGAGGAAATGATAATTAATGGATAACGTGCAGCAATGGATGACAATATTAGAACCATAGAGACGTAGGCAATGAAGAGACTTTTGAGTTAATTAATTAAAATCTTAAATTATTGATAGAAATTAAAAGTTTCATCAAATTACTATTATTATTATTGTTAAATTTAAAATGATATTGATAGATGTGTGATTTACTTTGTTTTTTGTAATTTAAGCTAAAAGTTATTTAATTTTTCTTTACATTTCAAGACTATTTTTTGTTAAATAAGGTAATATTCAATTAAATAGAATATGAAAAATGTTAACAAAACGTAACAAAAAAAGTCAAGTATTTTTTATCTAAAATCCAGAATATATTAAACCACAAGAAACAACAAAAAAGAAAAAAGAAGAAAAAATTTATAAAGAGACGTAAACACTAAATAATAAATAATATGAATAATTTAAATATAATTGAAAAAAAAAGTGATAATCTATTAATATATAATAAAAATGTAGTTGTGATATTTGCTTGACAAGTGGAGCATTATGTGCTTGACACGTGGAGCTGTGTATGATTGACAAATGTATGTTTTCAATGTTAGGCACTTCACCGTTTTCAATTCAAAGTAATTGGGCGGGATTTGATTCAAATTCAAATTTAAAAAGGATTTTGTTTCGGGACTCTCAAGAAGAGAATATGAAAGAGAGAGAGTTTCCAGTTCTGATAGGGGGAGTAGTTGGCACCAGACTTTCTCTTTCGATGCCGCAGAGAAGAGAAAAAGAAAAGGCCGGTGAAGAAATAAAGCACGACAGAAGAAGGAGAAGAGGGTGGCGATGACAACGACGGTCACAGAGAAGGATGCTAGATTGACAGAGAAAAGAAGAGGAATGAGGTGACGGCGGTGATGGAGGCTACTGCCGCTGTTGGATCCATAGAACTGCCTCTACCGCCGAACGCCGTTGCAGTCGTTCCTTCACCGGTGGATACTGCGAATGAAGGATGGTTAGTTCTCTCTTTATTTTGTTGTTTGATTTCATTATAACTCGAGAAGAATCCTTTATAATCCATTCTTCAGTGAACGACAGCTTCAAGTTCCACTGCTCCATGGTAGGAAGTCAATTAAAGCTCTTCTTCATCCTTTTTAATTTTCTCCACTGAAAAGTAAGTTGAGGAGTGCTTCTTTTTTAATTATTACCAGCAGCTGATGATGATGTTGCTTAGAACTCTATTATTTATAAATTTGTGTATTTGAAAACTCATATTAAATAAATTTTCTCTGCTAAATGTAACAAGTCATGATAAAATAGATATTTGTAAATAAATTTTAGTTAATATATAAATTTTTCTTTGTTTTAGTTTATAATTAGCATTGTAAAAAGCTGTGAAAGGAGTTGCAATAACTTTTAAGTTTATCGTATACTAAATTTAATTTAGAAATAGAGTTGAAGCAACTAAATAAAATATTTTAGTATGATTAGTTTAGTATAGCTTAAACATAATTCAATATTTCTAAAGCATATGTATTTATTATTTTCTGTAGTCATGCCATAGTAGAAAATTATCGTAGAGAAATTGTCACAAAAACTATGTGAATGTGGAAACATAATAACAAATTTATTAGCATATATAAAAAAACAAATTTGTAGGTCTATATGGGATGAAGAAACAATTCTTACAATAGAAAAAAAAGGTTTAGATTAAAACAGAAATTGATAAACATAATTTTTTCTGCATTTTATCTGATTCAAAGTGTAGTTAGGATTAAAAAATAATGACTATTAAATCAATACGGTAATTATAAAATAAAGAAAAAGATTAATACATGCATAAATTTTCATATCCATGCATTATGTATTTAAATTTGTTATGAGGTTACTTATTTTTTTGAAAAGGAAAAACATTTTCTGTGTCTATTTAAGAGGGTGTGGTTGCTTTTGAGAATGAAGATGGTTGATGAAGAAGTAAAAATCTTTTGATTTTTTTGTTAAAAATTAAATGCACAATGTAATAGTATATTCCTTAACTTACAAACTGATATTGAATATGTATATAAAAATTTATTTATGTTTTTGATATGAAAAAAATGATCCACCACATATAAACAAGATAATATAGTTGATATATATACATTAGATCATAAATATATAGGTTTAATTACTCTGTTGGTCCTTATAGTTTTGCAAAATTTTCAATTAAGTCTCTATACTTTTTTTTCTTTTAATTTGGTTTCTACACTAATTTTTTTTTTTCAAATAGGTCCCTTTTGACAGTAATTGGTTTAATTGTATAGGATCTAACTAAAAAAATTGATGCAGCAATCCAAATAAAAAAAGTATAAGGATCTAATTAAAAAAAATTTGGTACAGGGACTTAATTAAAAAAAAAGTATAAGGACCTAATTAAAAATTTCACAAAACTATAGAGACTAACAGAATAACTAAATTAAATATATATTAATATTTTTATAATTAAATTATACATAAATACAATAAAATAGATTATGTACATGACCGCGTTTTACACTAGTATGAAAATTATATATAATAGAAGAATAAAATAATACAGAATAAAAGGAGACCATAACACAAATGGATAACCTAAAAAAAGTAAAACAATTATACAAATTCTCGTTCTAAGTGATGAACCCTAAAGTCTATATCATTAAAAAAACTCAAATGAACAGTAATTAAAAAAAAATCTTTTGGCTACACTCAGTTATTAATTGAGTACTATAATAGAACAAAATGGCATACAACATAAAAAAAAGCCATTCCAGTATGAAAAAATTATATAAAACTGTTAAAAATTTAGAAAAATTGTATAGAACACTTTATTTAATATTCTATTAGTATTAAAAATGACGTAAGTATTTTTTCACGAGACTATACTCATTATATTTAAATATCATTAATATTTAAAAAAATGGGTTTTATATTTTTTATGAATATTTTGGTCAAACTCTTACACCGATTATATCATCAAAGAGGTCAAGTCGATAGCAACGAAATCAACCAAATAAGTTTGAATCACTTAAAATTGTCAAAGCCTATAACAAAAAGATCAAGATATCGAGATAAAGGACAATATGTATGAAGATGATAGTTACATGCGTATGAGTTTGGCAAGAACAGCCAACATTTCCGTTGTTTAGAGATTATATTTGACATGATAACGTTAATCGAAAAAATGTAAATGTACAAATGGAAGAATGCAAATATATTATAAGAGGGAAAGGGGAGTTATTGGTCTCATTTTGAAAAAACAATTGATTCAACTTCTATTTGCATCTACACCTTCAACCTCATAAATGCCTCTTTTGGGAGCTACTTGTCTTTCCGAGGAATAGAAGTATTGATTGTTGGCAACCATGTCTATGAGGTCATGTGCTTCTTGTGCAGTCTTCATCATTTGCAATGACCCTCCTGAAGAGTAGTCCAAGGCCTTTTTTGCCTTCATGGATAGACCTTTATAGAAGTTTTGGAGCTCAACCCACTCACTAAACATCCCCTCAGGACATCTTCTAATCAATGCCTTGTACCTTTTCCAAGCTTCATATAACGACTCTCCCTCTAGTTATCTAAAAGTTTGCACATCCATTTTAAGCTTAATGACTCTTTGAGGGGGTAGAACTTAGCTAAGAACTTGCTAACCAAATTCTCCCAGTTGGTGATGCTTTCTTTTGGGAAGGTTTCTAGCCAGTGAGAGGCTTTTCCCCTTAGAGAAAATGGGAATGGGAGCAGCTTGTAAATGTCAGGATACATTCCATTGGTTTTGACTGTATCACAGATTCTCAAGAAATAGAAAGATGTTGATTTGGATCTTCAGCCGCACTTCCTCCATATTGGCAGTTGTTCTGAACTAGAGTGATGAGTTAGGGCTTGAGTTCAAAATTATGGGCATGGACATTGGGAATAAGGATGCTGCTCCCACAATTTCTTGGGTTAGGGATGGTATAGGAGGACAACACTCTCCTTGGAGGCTGGCCATTGTTGTTGGCCACATCCTCAGGTGGATTATGGAGGTTGTCCTCCATCTCTTGGTCTCCCTCTTCTGAGTCTTCTTCTCCAATCACTCCCTTCCTACTTGCTTCTCTTCTTAGCCTCAAAAATGTTCTCTCTGGTTCAAAATCAAAGGAAGTGGATGCACCTCTTCTTCCCCCTGGCATACACAAACACAAAACACTAAAAGCAAAACAGAACACTCTATTACTATGGTAGTTTTAGAGTCAGTAGACACAATGTGTCAAACAGTTAGTAGGCTTTAAATAAAACAAAGAAAATGCTTAATCGAGACTATCACCTACTTAATCATTGTCAATCTATATCAATCCCCGGCAACGGCGCTAAAAACTTGATGCAGGAAAATTGACATCCGCACAAACTACCGGCAAGTATACCAGGTCGCATCAAGTAGTAAAACTCATAAGAGTGAGGTCGATCCCACAGGGATTGATGGATCAAGCAATTTTAGTTGGGTGATAAGTCTAGTCAAGCTAATATTGAAAGGAGTTTGGTGAAATTGATTTAACAGAACATAAATTGCCAGAAAGTAAATGCTGGAAAGTAAAGGATAAAACTTAAATGGCATAAAATGTAGAGTACTAGAGAAATCAATGCTTCAAAGTAAATGACAAAAACTTAAATGGCGGAAAATGTAAAGATCTGAAACTTTAAAGAGCAAGAAATGTAAATGACTTGAATCTTAAATTGCAAGAAAGTAAAGCACAAATGTAAATGGCAATAGAAACGTAAAGTGCATGAAAAATAAAGGGGTCTTGGGTGCTGGAGAAACTAAGGAAACAGTAAACAATTGAAATTAAAGTAAATTCAAGGCAATCTAAATTGAAGAAAATCAGAGAGAAAGATTTATTAGAGATTGGAGATATCATAATCCATCATGAATCAAATGGGTCTCAACTTCATTCTCAATCATATGAGTAGATTTATGGCGGATTGTAATTGATTGGATCCTAATTCCTTGGCAACCCAATCTCTCTAATCACAATCAATCTTGCCAATTTCTTGATCTAATTGTCATGAAAAGAGGTTAAGTGCATTCTCTCATCCATAAGCCACACAAATTCTCAAGGCCTCAATTTCTTCCGAATAGTGTTGGTCAAGAGAATTGTGAAGGATAGAGCTCCAATTATAATGCTTATGATTCCCCTTCCGAGGCTCACACAAGCATTCAATTAACTCAAACCCCATTCCGGAGTGAGTGAATCTCAATGAGCATAGAAGGTATCCTATAGCTACACAAGCGGATTGAGAAGAAAAAGAATTTCATTCATTCATTAGGATTACAATAGAGCTCCTCCCCCTAATGAAATGGGCGTTTAGTTCATCATTGCTCAATCAAAACAAAATAGAAAAGAAAGTACGTAAAACTAATGAAAGTACAAAAGAAAATGATTTCAGGGTTTCCCAATTAGGTCCCTGCTTCCAAGCCTTTTTTCTACTTCAAAATCTATCCTATTTATACACTTTTCCAATCAACCTTCAAGTCTTTGGATGTGGGCTTTGGCCTTTATTGAAGCAAGTGAGGAGTGGCTTTTAGTGACGTTGGCATGGGTGTTAGTCAACTAACGTTCACAATCTTGCATGGGTGCCATTGGAAATGAGCTCAGTATGGGCATTAGTCACTAACGCTTGTGCACTAACGGTGGCCAACGTTCACTTTAAAACCATTGAGGAACGTTTGTGGCAATGTTAGTGCACCAATGTTTGCCTGGTCACGCGTATGCATCGCTCACGCGTACGCGTCGCTGACCAGTTTCCCATGCATTTTTCTTTGAAACTATCGAAGACATTGGTGGCAACGTTTGGGGCAACGTTTACACACCAACGCTTTCTTGGTCTCAAAGCTGGAATTTTGCCATCTTGCGCGTGCACGTCGCCCATGCGTGCGCGAGACTTGCTATTTTTCCACTTTCACGCGTACGCGTCACATCAAAATTTTCCAACTCCAAATTGAGATTTTATCGAAGACGTTGGTGTGCAACATTTGTGGTAACGTTGGTGAGCCAACCTTGGCCACCAATGTTGCACATCAAGCCTTGGAACATTGCCAGCAACGTTGGTGAGCCAACTTTGGCTACCAACGTTGCTTTGTTCTCCTCTAGCAACGTTGGTGAGCCAACTTTAGCCACCAACGTTGCCTTCTCTGCTTTTTCTTTGCTCTTCCTCTGCTTCTCCTCACCTATCATCAACCAAACAAATGCATCAAAGTCTTGCCATAATCACAAGATTTTGAATCATTCATAACATCAAGTAAATCTTGCATAAATCTCATGAAAATGCACATAATTAACCATGTTTGATTGAATTAAGATATGCATGCAATTCTCATCCAAATACTTACTTATTGCTTAAGAAAGTGCATGAAACCATATGAAAATAAATGAAAAAGGCTTGTGAAACTAGTCTAAGATGCCTAGGCATCAGTGGGCGGTACAACACCACGATCCCCACAACATGTGTGGGTGATAAACAACCACGATCCCCATGTCAATAGCTACACTAGACAAGCGGTACACCACGACGATCCTTGCCAGATGCATAAGTCACAATCTAACACCCTATGGGTGGTAAATAACCACGATCCCCACGTCTACTGCAATACTAGACAAGCGGTACACCACCACAATCCATGCCAGTCAGTAATCATATTCATAATCAATTTTATTATCTCGTGAGAAGGATAACACCACCGTCTTCACTGCGAGCAAGATAAAACTATCATCCCTGCATCCGCACCACAACCACGGACAAGCCGAAAAAGACCGTCGTCCTTGTTGGGTGCGGGTGTCAAATCAATAACTACAAACAAGCAAGATTAGACCACCATCCATGCCGGGACAACCTCATTATTCTACGAGCAGGATGAAACTACCATCCTCGCTTAACCTAGAGAATAAACCACAATCATTGCGTCTTACCCAGGTAATTAATCATCAATTATTAATCTTTTATCAATTATCACCTTGGTTCATTAACCTTGACTCATTATCATTTTACCAATTCCATTAACACGTGAGTGAGATAACACCACCGTCCTCACTGCGGGCGGGATAAATCCACCATCCTCGAATACGTCCTACGCACAGAGCAAGCGGGATGATACCACCATCCTTGCCAGACAAGAAATTAATACCACAATATAAACTGATGCACAACTCATCCAAACTCAAAAGATACAACTTAATATAACCCCACTCTTTTAATTAACTAATCAATCTAGTTGTTAATTCCTCAAGCCTAGGCTCATTAACTCAAATTCCATTATTAATAGCGCACACTTAGATTTATTAACCCCCAATCCTCATCAGTTCATCCTATCCATTATCACGTTCTCACTTTCATTAATATGTGAGCGGGATAACACCACCATCCTCACCATGAGTGGGATAAAACTACCATCCCCTCTTATCAACATCATCCGTCTCACCTAGCATCTAGCCGGGAACAGTTTAATTCAACTCACGATACAACTTCATACTCAGTTCAGAGCTTAAAATAGGATTAACATTCTTAAAACAGGGGTTATTAGTGCTTACAAGCTTGCCAAGGAGATTGAACAATAAAAATAGAATCTTTATGAAAAACAGGACTTGTGTGTACACATGCCTCGTGCGTACGCACAACCTTGTGCAATTCCCAGCTTGCGCATATGCATGCCACTTCCGCATACCCATGAGTGCAAAACTTGGCGGTGTTGCATACGTGGACTACCTTCATGTACACGAGGGTACTCAGACAGAAACATCTGCTCGCGTCATGTGACACCTCCACGTACACAAGAATACTGATTTTCAAAAAGCTGATTATGTTGCAGAAATTCAGTTTTCAATCCCAAACTTCTAACTCTCATAAATTTCTCTATTAAAATCTATTTTTCCTCATTTTTATATCTTTTTAAAGGTAATTTAGTTATCTTCCATCTGAAAAAACTTCCGCTTAATTCCGAACTCCAAGCGCAAAGTTATGTCCTGTTGAAGTTGGTTAAAAATCATTTTTATCAAAATTCTGCATTAACTCATCATATTCCAAATTCTCAACTCATCTCTTTTAAAACCAGCCCAAAACCATATTTTATACATTCTCAGTATTCCATCATCATTCTCAAATTATTTTTTATTCATTCAAGACCTATAACGTCAACTCCTAGCAATTAGTCAATACCCAAATTCACATTAATCTCCATTAATCCTAATCAAACATCAATCCCAATTCAAAGGCTCATTATTCAAGAAAATTCACATAATTCCATAAGCAATCAACCAATTCAATCTCAACATCTCATCAATGCCAACCACTTACCGTGACTTACCCAATTAAGGCCTCCGATTTAATTTTCACCCTAATTACCATCATTGTCCATAATTTCACCAAATTCACATACACAGAATCCATTTCAATCAAATGCACACACATACTCATACTCATTTATTTACTAATCACAATATCAACCAATGCAATCTACTCTTATTATATGGTCAATTAACCTATGCATTCATATAACTCAACATAATGCCTATTTGAAACTCAAATTCGTACTTTAATGACGACGGTTTACCCAACAATTGGATTTTCTTCCCAATAACACCCAAGCTCAGCCAATCCTCCTCCAATCAAGAGCTCCACAATCAATCCAAGCCTCCAACTCACACCAAAATCAATCAAGCAAGTCCAAGATACTCCATACAATCTAATTACATCAATTATTCAACGTTTAAACTAGGGTTTTCACTCAAAATTGGAGCTAAGGGCTTGAGTTTTCTTACCTTATACCATATGATCTTGGGTTAAAAACCAGCTAGAGATTGTGCTTGAACTTTTCCTAAAATATCAAAATCACAATATCTCAATACCCACATAACTAAAAATGCGAATTACTAGAGGAAAGAAAACTGAGCAAAAATTTTAGAGTTTCTTACCACTTTCTTCAAATAGAAATGAAGAGAATTCTGAGACAAATATGTGGCCATAAACGGCTCATCAATCGGAGTTTCGGATCAAAAGTTATGTGGGATTAAAGTTTGGAGGAAAATGTGCGTAATTTGTTAAGCGAGGGATGGTTTTATAGGATGGGCTTGGGCTTTGGACCCAACATGGGCCCGATTGAGGTTTTTGGCTTGTTTGGTTCAATTTTGGACCAAAACCTTTAAGATTAGTATTTTAATTCGTATTCTAAATATTTTATTTTTCTAAATTTTAAATTTTAAATTCTTAACCTTTTTTACTCGTAATTAAGTTATTAATTAATTATTTATCATTTTTCTGGGTTCTACACATTGAGCCATAGACCATATGATTAAGTTGATTCTCGGCTCACAACCAATGAGTGTGACATCGTATAAATATCTCCAATATTTGAAGGAGGAAATAGAGAGGTTGGTGGTTGAAACCCTAGATTTAGGGATGATTTAGGAGAGTCAGAGTGATTTTTCTAACTCAATTTTTTTGGTAAAAAGAACAATGAAAGTTGAAGATTTTGTGCACATTATAGAGCTCCAAATGCCATCACTATAAAGGATACATTTTCAATTTCGACTATTGATGAGATATTGGATGAATTCTTCGGTACATAGTACTTCGCTATAATTGATCTATGCAAGGGTATCATCAAACTTGCATAAGCGAGGATGCAACACCGATGACGGCCTTTAGAACTCATCAATGGTATTATATGTTTGTAGGGTGAAGTACTCAATAAGTACTATACCATGCGAAGCAGAAAATTACTCTCGAGCATTGAAATGAAATTACTTATGAGAATGGGGAATACATTGTAAGGGAATCATCTATTTCGATTATAGAAGAATTTGGAGCTTTTTCTTTTGGAGCTTCTTCCTACTTAAATAGGGTGTTACCACTATCACTTGTTATCTCTTTTTTGTGTTCATCAATAATTCTTCTCTACTCATATTCTTCCTTTCTTATATCTTCAATTTATTAATTCCAATACTAGATAATCATTGTTATATTAGATTTACTGGATTGATTCATTATTTGTACGTACTCAACCCCACAATAAAACTCTTCATGGTGCTTTCTTGGTCATTGGCCTCCTTGCTTTCTCTATATGGGTCAATCTGAGACTTTGATCCGATCCTAATCCATTCCCATATCAGTTTCATTGTTCATTGGGATAGGGATTGGAGGGCTACCAACATAAGTCATGACTAATATAAATTAGTTTACAGAAATTTCATAATGGTTAAACCTTAACAACATCAAAATACAATTGTTATGGAAAAAAAAGTCTAGCAAAATGGATTTATTGAAAACCTCACATATTATAAAAGATTCTTTCATCAAGAGATCAATATTATGGAAAGTTAAAGATCAACCATTACTGAGATAAAGCCACTCATAAAATAATAAGGATAACAAAAAACACTCTAAGTGTTATCAAAGTTTTATTGTTAGCATATCCATCTTGATACTCTTACACTTTTATTACATCCTTAACAACAAAAATGATAGCCATGTTTATCAAAGTTTCACTTGTGACTCATTTTATTTTATAAAATTAAAGAATGTTAATCAAATTAGTCTGTGAAATATTTTTTTTTCTTTTTATTTCATAAATTTAAAATTATTAATATTTTTAAATTTATTAAATTCTTTTTTTATTTTTCACATAATGCATAAATAAAAGATTTTTTATAATTTTTTTATTTTAAATTTACTATACAAACCTTTAATAATAGTTTGCTATTGATAATTTTTATAGTATATAAGTATATTATTTTAATAAAATAATTATATTATTGACTAAAATATGCATTTTTTTTTAGTTTTGGCCAAATTATGCATGCTTAATCCATAGACAATTAAAACTTATGTAAGTCTTATTTTCCTTTAATAAAAAAAATACTTATACAAAAATTAGGGTAATTTAATTATACAAAATAATTTGATACTAAATTTATCCAATTATAATTTTTTAAAAATAATATATTTTAGTCCTAAATAATTTTTATGTAAAATGCTAGAGGGTTTCAAAAAATATACATAAACTATGGAAAGCCATTGCTTATGAAAAATATAGTTTAGGACAAACCGTGAGAAAGAGTCACGGTTTATAAAGAAAATTATGTGCTAAACCATGGGTGGGAGCTACTGTTTATGAAAAAAATCACAGAGCAAAACTGTGTGAGGGAGCCACAGCTTATGAAGAAATGTCTATATAAATCGTATCATCTAGTCATGAATTACTCATTTCCATCCTTTTTCTAATTTCTACTCGAGAGTTTCTAGAGAAAATGTCGTAAGAATCATGCACATGTGAGGTCATGGAGGAATAGATATTTTTACTAATTAGACGGCATTGTCCATGTAGCTGAAAACATCAATGAAGACGTTAGTGTAGGAATTTTTATTTGATTCAGAAAATTTTCTGCTAGATTTGAAAATATGGTGTTATTATTGATTAGAAGTAAAATTATGGTAGAGTTATTGTTATTGGTGATAATATTGTTAGTAGAGTGTTATTGTTGGTTAAAAATGATAAAATCATTCTCTATTAGCATTAGTTCATACAATTTGAAGTAGAATGGTGCTCTTAATGGTGATCAGAGTTAGACAAGATGATTTAGGATAATGAATTTTTTGATAATGTGTTTGGATAATTTGGATAATATTTGGATAAGATTAACCATTTTTAATTTATAAAAATCAAAATTTATTAGTTGATTATTGTTGTTAGAATTTTTAAAAGTTTTTATTTTTAATTGCATTGTTATAGTCTATTTTTCGGTTTAGATTTCTCATTACTCTAGTTATATATTTATCGAATATTTTTCAAAATAGTAAAATTTTCCTTTGTGAGGGAACTGACTAGGTGTATTACCACCGTTAGAAGACAATAAAATATGCCTCTATACAACCAACTCATTCCATACTTAGAGACTACTGACTTGTACCACTTGGCTAGGCTCAATAGCTATTGGATCAAGTTGGATGTGCCTCTTGTCAGTGCATTTGTTGATAGCTGGAGTCCTGAGATATGCACCTTTCATATGTCACTTGGAGAGTGCATCGTACCATCACACTACAAGACATGGAGTACCGGTTGGGTCTGCGTATACATGGTGAGGCAGGTAGTGGGTGCTTTGTACACTTTCTATAATTCATTCCAAATGGAAATTCAACATGGAAATGAAATCATAACTTGCCTATGTTGCATTTTATAAGACCTTTATTGTAACAGAAGCATCAGCCCTAACCAGTAGAAAGATGAAAGCATAAGTCATGTGATAATCAAGCTTCCTATAATTGCTAGATATCTCTGTTGTCAAACATGTGTGAGGTCCATTTTATCTCCTGACATCCTAAGTACCCTTTCTCTGCCAAAGTGTGGTCCGAATCAACCGATTGCAACTTTTACCAAATTTCTTGCAATTCCCATACTACTTGAGGTGATTTGACTCTATCACTCTATACTCAACTCCACGGCAGTGATAAGCCACTATTTTATGATATATGTCGGACTGCATTGAGTGGGTTTTGTCAACTATTCTCACATTTATTCATGTAATTGTTTTAAATTTTCCTTCCTAATTTTGTGCTATGATTGAAAACATGCTTCTTTGGCCTTAAATTCGCTAATTTTAATCTTCTCTTATTACCATTTAATGACGTGATATGTTTGTTAAGTGTTTTCAGGGTTTATAGGGTAGGAATGGCTTAGAGGATGGAAAAGAAGCATGCAAAAGTGGAAGGAACACAAGAAATTAAGGATTTCAAATTCTGGTAGCGACGCGTACACATGGACGATGCGTACGCGTGACTGGTGCAGCAGACATACGACGCATATGTTTGGCTGACGCCTACACATGGCCAGTGCCGAGTTCAAGCGAAGCGTACGTGTGGGCGACTCGTACACGTGACAGAGCGTCACGTGCTGCAATTTACAGAAAATATTGGGGGCAATTTCTGGGCTGCTTTGGACCCAGTTTCAGGCCTGAAAATACTGATTAGAGGCTGTAGAGTGGAGCTGGAAGGGGGGAATAATTCACTTATCAATCATTCACTTCTCATTCATACAATTTTGAGGTTTAGATGTAGGTTTCTAGAGAGAGGAGAGCCTCTCCTCTCTCTAGGTTTAGGATTTTTTTAGTTTTATTTCTTCTCCGATTCAGATTTCCATTTTGTTTTAATTTAGTTTCTCTTCTACATTCTATTATTCTAGCATCTTAGTTTATTTTCTCTTGTTGACGTCTTTACTTTCCGAATTTAATTTATGAACTCTTCATGTTAGATTCAATTTCTTTTTTAATGCAATTTGAGGTATTTCATGTTTATTGCTTCTTTCTTCATTTGTTCTTATTGATTCCTTGCAATTGTTACTCTTAGATTTTACATTCTCTTATTACTTTTTTATGCTTTTATTTTGTACCTTCCAAAGGTTTGATAAAATGCTTGGGTGAATTTTAATTTAGATTTTTATGTTCTTGACTTGGATTGATTATTTAGAGACTCTTGAGTTATCAAAAGTCTTTTGTTAAATGGTAATTGGGGATTGCCGGTTAGCTTGAACTTTACCAAAGCTAGTCTCTCACAGTGAGTTGACTAGGACTTGTGAACTCAAGTTAATTGTATGCACTTGACCTTCCTCCGTTGGTTAGATGTTAACTAAGTGAAGGCAATTCACATTTACCGTCACAATTGATGATGGTAATAAGGATAGGACTTCTAATTCTCGATCCTTGCTGAGAGCTTTCTTAGTTATTAGTTTATTTTTCTCGCAATCTATATTTCCTTGTTCCTTATTTCAAAACCCAAAAATATACTTTCTCATAACCAATAATAAACATACTTTCCTACAATTCCTTGCGAGACAACTCGAGGTTTAAATACTTTGGTTAATTTTATTGGGTTTGTATTTGTGACAAACGATTTAAACATTGACCGAGGATAATTTGTTGGTTTAGAACTATACTTGCAACGCAACATTTTTGTGAAAATCTTTACCGACATTTTTCCTCCGTCAGGCAAATGCTATAACTCCTCATACTAAGCACAACTTCCTCTTTACTCTAGAAGGATTGCATAATTTGGATATCCATTGGAGCATTTGTATCGTGCAAGCCATGACTCCAAAAAAAGACTCAAAGTCCAGTTGTTGCGCCATCACCTCCATTTTTAGGGTAGAAAAGTGCATCGGGTATTGCTATGTACCGGAACTTGATGGACGTTGTTGTGCGGCTGGATTGCTCCTTATATCATCATCATTGTCCCCACCTATTATAGCAGTCTTCTCGTTACTCTTCGTTGCGTTTTCAATTGGATCTGGTTTTCTGTCTTCCATATCAGCAAAAATCATATGAGGAGAGCCTACGATTGAAACCGCAAGCTTGCCAAATGAACAATTATCTTCCAAAATACAAGAATCGCCATTGTCATGGTTTAAATCAACCGCAAAAGATGAAAATGTCACCAATGTTGGCACTGGTCCTACTACAGGCATCGAACTGGAAGCTCCCCCAAGCCAACAGATTGCAAATTTAGAGTTGATCCACCATAACTAGCAATAATATCCACAAGCACCGGATACAACTCACGAGTTTTCACTTCCAAAAAATTTCTATGACAATAAAATAGAATTTGCAGATCTTCATTGTGTCCTATCACAAACGAATCGTATTTCACATATGTTGACACCATGGCGATTGGGATCTTGTAGATTAATCTATCAACCCACTTGGTTCCATACACCCCAAGATTCTGTAATATACTGGTTTGAACATTTACAAAACGACTTAATGGATGGATAAAACACCCATAGGATCTTTGTTAGTAAACTTTATACCCTCTCTTCTAATTTTCTAAATCTTCCCTCTTTGGTATGCAAGAGCTAAGAAATTTTTCTCACTAGACATTGTATTTAAACTCTCAACATCACAATCATGTTCAACCAATATATATCAAAATCACGTTCATAGACTGTTGCACCCTCCCACGGATTGTCTTCTTCATAAATCGTGGTAGGGTGACGCGTTTTACCTCTTGGTGAAGCTTCTTCATAAACCGTTGGACCCTCTAGCACTTTACGTTGTTTTATAGTTTTACTTAACGAAATCAATGTTACCATCAATGCCACCCCTAACCTAAGTTTGAATTGCACCCTCCTCTCTTATTTCTGCATCTTCCCTCTCTCTCCTCTCTTCTATCTTCTCTCTTTTCTCTCTTACTGCAGTCGTTACTGATAAATCCCAATTTTGTGGTTTATCTTATGCTTAATTTGGGAGATTTTATCACCTTTTCCCACATTTATTCAATGAAATAGGATGGTTTTGTAATTCTCCCTTGAATTATGTTTAAGTGTAAAAACATGCTTTTTAGGCCCTTAAATTGGTGATTTTGATTAACTTTAATTCCATTCGATGCCTTGATATGTTTGTTAAGTGATTTCAGGTTCATAAGGCAAGTATTGGATGGAAGAATTGAGGAGAAAAGTATACAAAGTGGAGAATGCATGAAGAAATAAGAATTGGGAATGTATCGATGGGCGTGCACGCGCACAAGGCGCACGCACAGAAGTAGTTTCGCATAGAGACGCGCACGCGTGCATGACGCATCCGCGAGGATGAAGAAACAGCCAATCGACACGCACGCGCACATGGCGCGTACGCGCCGATACTCTCACGTGACACACTTAAAGGCAAAATGCTGGGGGCGATTTTTGAGCTGCTCAGGCCCAAATCCAACTTGTTTCTGAGTATATTTCATGCAGAATTGAAGTCCAAGTAAGGGGGAGCAATTGTTTGAAGTGTTAGCATCATGTAGAGTAGTTTCTAGAGAGAGAAGCTCCCTCTTCTCTCTAGAATTAGGTTAGGTTAGGTTAATCTCTTCTAGATCTAGGTTCAATCTCATGTTTTCATCTTGCTTTTTTTATGAATTCTTGCTTCTACTCTTTGATTTTCATGGTTTGTAGTGTTAATTTTCCTTTTATGTTCATGGATGCTCTTGTTAGATTTGGATCCCTTTTTAATGCAATTTAATGTTTGATGTTCTTTTATTGTTGATTTGATTTGTGAATTTACTTTTCTTGCTATTGGTAGTTGATAGATTTATTATTCTTGCATTTTTACCATACTTTCTATTTGTACCCACCAAGTGTTTGACGAAATGCTTGGTTGGGCCTTAGAGTAGACTTTGAGCATTCTTGGCTTGGAAAGAGTAATTAGGTGATCTTGAGTCATGAAAACCCAACTCATGTTGATGATCTAGAGTTGTTAGCTAATATTATTTCCATTAACTTTAATCTCTTGCTAATTCACTTAGTGGATTGATTAGGATCTTTGGATTGAGATTAGCTAGTCTTATTAGACTTTCTCTGAGTGTGAAGATAATGTGATACCTTCTTCCATTTGTCGGGGATGACGTAATAAGATAAATTCTTATTTTTTATTGTGGTATGATTGAGTAGTCTTGTTTGACATTCTCCCTATGTGAAGATGACATGATACCTTCTTCCATTTGTTGGAGTTGACTAGATAAGATGAATTAATCATTGTATGACTAGAATAGAAAGCCTATGATCTCAACCCTTGCCATGAATGTCTCACCTTACTAATTGCTTTCTTTAATTGCTTACTTAATTTACTTTTCTTGCCATTTACTTTTCTTGTCCTATTAAAAATCAAACCCCTTTGTTCCTTCATAGCCAATAATCATTCATTTCATTGCAATTCCTTGTGAGATGACCCGGAGTCTAAATACTTCGGTTATTTCTTATTTGGGGTTTGTTACTTGTGACAACTTAAATTTAATTTGATTTGAGAATTGACTATTGGTTTGGACTATACTAACAATGGAATCATTTTGTGGAATTCCAAACCGGTATGAATCCTCACTATCAAATTAATGGCGCCGTTGCCGGGGAATTGCAATGGTGCTATGTTATTGGCTATTGTATATATTGTAAATAGCTTGATTTTGGATTTACTTGTTGATTTTTGCTAGTTTTAGGATTTAGTTTTCCTTATTCCTTGTTAGCTTTTGTTTTTATTTTCTCTTATCATCATGAATTCTCATCACTTTGGCTATGAGTTTGGTTCAAACTATATTGTAGGAAATGAAAGCTTTAATGAGGATGTGCATCAAGGATTTGGAGATCAAGGCTTGACAAGAATGATTGGGGACATGACTACTATCCTCACGAAGATGCGCGACGACCAAAGGGCATTTATTGCCACCCGAGCCATCCAAGCGCCACCCCAACATGACTACTCTTCGGATTCTTATAGGTATACTCCTTATCCTAATGCATACCGATCTAATGTATGTGATGACCTTTATTGTGATTATCAACCACAACCACTACATACATATGAACCCCCTCCTCAATATAGCTCTCCACCATACTCACAAGCCTCATACCACCATTCACCTACATATGACCCCAACCCACACCCACCATACCAACCACCATATGAACCATATCTAGAGCCACCACCATTCCAACACCAATACTCCCATGGACCACAAAGTCCACACACACCACCTCAAGGATTTCACCAATATGAACCACCTTCCAATTACAACAACCTTCCCTCAAACAATGAACCCTCTCTTCCACTATCACCTCTCGATGAAGCCCACATGCTAGAATTGAGAGATCTTGAATAACATATCTTAAGGTGACACGAGGAGGATGAAAAGAAGTTTGAGGAGTTAAGAGCGAAAATGGCTATCATGGTAGAAGCCATTGGCAACATAGTCTCATCCCGCCTAAGCCTATGCGATCAAGGCTCTCCCCTTGTTGAATGTGGAGAAGCAACCAAGGAGCTTAGTGAGGGAGTAAACTTGAAGCTCCAAGGTGAAGAAGAGGAGTTAAAGCAAGAAATGCAACAAGAGGAGGAGGTAGAGATTATTGAACAAGAGAAAGTAGTGGTTGGAGCCTTAGGATATGTTGAGTACATAGAGGAAGCACAAATTGAAGAGCCTTCTTCCATAGAGTTCGAAGTTGATGTTGAGGAGGAGAGTACACAACCTCCAAAGCACAATGTGATTGAAGAAATGGAAGAAGTGTCCCAAGTAATAGGCCCTCCTATTTATGATGATTCCATGCCAACATATGATCCTTTTGAGCTTGAAGAATCCTTCCCCACTATGCTCGGAATTGATGATGAGGTAGATTTCACTCAACCTCCTATGTATGATTTGAGTGATGGGGAAGAGCTAGAGAATATTGGTGAAGAAGAATGTGAACTTGAGGAAGCTTGGCAAGAGGTAGAGCATGAAGTATCTTGCCAAGTGGTGGAAGCCTTCCAAAAAGGATGGACGGGAGTGGAGCGTGTTTTGTCAAGACTGTTGGGAACTCCTCCACCTAGGTTGTCATCTAATCCTTCATTTGAGTGGGTAAAACTTCTAACTCTTAGCTTTATTATCCCACTTGAATATGGTTTGCTTGAGACGGATGGCCAACTTAGGGCGCTTTGTGGAATTAAGCGTAAGAGGAGGATGTTTAGTGGTTGGCGTTGTAAATCTAGGCTCATTATGGTTGGAAGCTCAAAATTGAGGAGCATGGATTGGTGTAGTGCTCAATTGAATGGGTCTAGGAGGATAGTTTGGTGCTTTCATGAGAACTCATCTCTCTTGCCACCCGGAGGAAATCACCATGATCAACTCAAGGACGGATGTGAAAACAAAGTGTGGGATCCTGGATCGCACAAGGAAGATCAACTTTGGGAGCCTATGGTTTGTGAAGAACTCCATCAAAGCTTGGCGTTATTAACTTTGAATGATTAAGCACAATGGAAGTCCAAGCATTGGTGGATGTTCAAGGATGGATTCAAGCACAAGCCACCTTGATGAAGAGCTCCCCATAAATCCAACTTAAGGACAATAAACAAAAGTGCTAGGTGGAAGACACCCCACCATGGTAACATCTTTTCATTTTTCTCTTTTGTACATATTAGTAAAATAGGTTTAATTTCATGTTTTGTTTGATTAGTTGAGTTTAATTGGGAGTCTAGTAGGTTAAATAAGGTTTTGTGATGTTTCTGTGGCTGTTTGGAGGTTTGGAATGCTTGGTTTGGTGCAAAAACATAGAAAAATTTTGAAAAAAATAGAGCACCACCTACGTGCACGCTCACTCTACGCGTACGCGTACATCAAGCAATTTCGACCATCCACACACACGCGTCATGTACGCGTACGCGTGGATTGAATTTTTCTACCCCTCCATACATTCACCCGAGAGTCGTGCCTGAAGTGTGCCAACTTTGTGCCCGAGGCACGCGCACGCGTACCTTGCGCGTTCGCGTCGACTCTTTGCTTTGCCATGCACGCGTACGCGCACTGCATGCGTACGCATCGCTTCCATTTCATCAATCCACGCTTACGCGCATATGACGCACACGCGTGCATTGCCCTGTTTCACTCATCTTCTTTTCTTCTCTTCTTTCCATTTCTCTCCTTCCTCTCTTCTCTTTCCACCCTTCAATCATCACCCAACACTACCAAACACCATCCATAACCACTTCTTTTAGTTAGTTAGTTAATTGTTTAATTAGTAAATTTTCATTTTGTTTTATATTTTTCTTTATAAGTGTTGGATTATTAATATTGTTTACTGTTTCTTGCTGCTGATTATTGATGAGATGTTATTTTAACATCATTATTTTTAATTTTTATTGTTGGATTTAATTATTGAGGTTATATTTGTCACTTGGTTTTGAGTCTTCATGTTTAACATTTGTGAGCACCAAGTGAATGTTACATTGCCTTCATGCATCTTAACTCTTTGAATTGCATGTTTTGGCCACCATGCATTCATCATCTATTGTTAGGCAATTGTACATTGTCAATGTATTTTTTTTAGGTGATGCTTGTTTATGATTGACCTTTTATTCATATCACCTATTTCATGCATTGAGAGTGTGGGTGTGAAATTGGATCGAAAGCTTACCTAGTGACATATTTTTGAGCTTTTCAAGCTTTGTGGACTATGCTTGCTATGTGATTGATATTAACTCTTATATTTCTTTTTCTAAGTTCCATAGCATCCTGTGTTTCACCTCTATGTCACTTAGGTGTTGCAACAACTTCAATAGGTGTCATTGATTGTGGTGTAAGTTTCATATACCATTATATTCATTAAGTTCACTTACACATCAATCAATGCCCATTCATTATCCAATTTCACAATCGCTTGATTTTTGCTTGAATGCTTTTATGCTTCTTCATTACTTGTTTGGTTGCCTTAACCTACAAGCCTTTCAAAGTATCTCAAGCACACTAGAATGAGTGAAGTGCATGTTCTCTTTTGTGTAATTGTGACATCACTTTTATACTAGCGTGTGTGTGTGTGTTCTAAACCGCGCGCAATTTTAGAACCCACACACTTATTTTTCATCAACGTCACAATAATTCACTCACTCCATTCTAGTGGTTCTTACCTCATCCCAACAATTCATGCTTCCTTGCTTTTGTATTTTCTCATCTTACGGTGTTTATATTGTTTTTCATGATCGATGCACCATAAGAAAAAACAGAAACGGGAGAAAAACACGCAGCATCGGTTGACCTACCAGCTGAAGGTAGCAACTAGGAAAGTCGTCATACCCCCTTTGCTCATCTTTGGATGCACCGAGGACGGTGCAAACTTTTAAGTGTGGCGAGGTCGTCCGACCGCTCGGCATTTTTGGATGACAAGTTTCTAATCCCAACACTTTTGCATTTCATTTTTAGGTCTTTTTAGGATTTTTGGTTGCATTGCATATGTATATATTAAGCTTAGTCAAAATCACGATATTTTCCAAGAATTTTATCTATAGGGCACCCCTATTGATTGAAAAAAAAAATTTAGAACTTGCTTGAATTATATACTTTGTGGATCATATTTTGAGCTAAGAACACAAGCATATGAGATTTGAGCCTAATTGTGTGGTTACATCATACATAACCACTTATTTTCATTCTTGTGTGCATTATTCTCTTCCTATGATTGTAATCTTTGATTTGTTTGATTCTTTATGTCCATTACTTTGTGTATACATGCATTTATATGATTAAGGCCATTGTTCAAATAGCTCACTTAACCAAATAGCCTACCTTTTATCTTCCATTGTTAGCCAATTTTGAGCCTATGCTTAACCCATCTGTTCTTAATTGTAGCACATTACAAGCCTAAGTGAAAAACAATAAATGTCCTTAATTTGGATCTTTGATTAGCTTAGGCTAGTGAGAGTGTTCATCATTTGATTTTGGAAAAGTTGGGAACATTGGGTAAAGATAAAAGTGTGTTTGTGTTTTTGTTGAAAAAAATTTTGGGAATTGGGTACACACTCATATATTAATCATGTATAAACCATAAGCATTGATATTCTTGTATATATTTTAGTTTAAAAAAAATTGCAATAAAAGGGGACAAAGTGTCCCAAAGTTCAAGGTTCAATAAAAATTAATGCATATATGTGGTGATCAAAAGAGATTACATGAGTGTGTGTAAAAGTGAAGAATGGGTAGTTAGGTTAGTTTAGAATTGTATAGGTTGTCATAGGTTAGGTGGGAAGTTTAAGTTAATCAAAGATTAAAATTTCAATCTCACTTAACCATATACACCTTTACCTTGACCCTATCCCCATTACAACCTATGAAAAAGTCCTCATGATATTTGTATGCATGCATGAAGTAATTGTTGATTGTCAGATAAAAAACAAATCTTGGAAAGCATGATTAGGGGAGAATTGAGTGAATCAACCCCATACACTTGAGTGACTAGAGCGGATACACATCCGGTGAGGGTTTGATCGCTCAATTACATGTTTTCACCCATGATCATCTTTTCTTGCAAGTTTGTAAAGTCTTTCAATGATTCAATTCAATTGTGGGTTGAGTTGAATGCCATTGCCTTAGCCCTTGTGTTTGTACACGTATTCTTGGAGATTAATTTATTTTGACCAAGCAATTGCATTCATGTAGATAGATTGCAGCTACCACCCTCCATTGTCGATGCCACCCCCCAGTCTATTGCGTCTCTCTTCTCTCACCACTACAAGCATCCATTGTCGCCATCACTGAGGTCCTTCATCGCCATCATCTTCACCACCGCTACTATCCCCTTCTCTGTCATCGTGAGTGGGTGTTGTGAATGAGAAGAGCATTTTCAACCTCCTTCAATCGCTGCTTCCACCGCCACTGCTGGCACTGCAGAGAGGCACTACCATCACCACTACTGCCATTCTTTCATCTCAGGATAAGCTTCTGCCGCCATATTGTTTCCTTTTTTTACAAAATAAAAATAAGTTTAATCTAATATGTTAGTGTAGGTTAGATTAATTTAGTTAGATTAAGTTAAGTTTAGGATTTAGGATATTAATATATAAATTTTGCTAGATTAGGGTTGCTTAGGATTTATTTAGAGTTTAATATAAGTTGATTGAATTAATAGAGTAATTAGTATAGAGTAATTAGAGTATTATTAATATAATAATTTTGTTATATTTGGTTAAATTTTGATAGGTTTAAGGTTTAAATTAGTTTAGGGTAATTAGGATTTAATTAGCATTAATTTATGGTTTATTGTTTAAAAAATATAATTAAATTTGTTCATTAATTAATTTGTAATTTTTACTAACTTTATTTTTATTCTAGAACTTTGTTTTTCTTAGCTTTATCATGGGTTGTTTGTGCAGTATCGAAGTTGGTTTTTTATTTTTTAGACATGTTAAATTATTTAAGTTTTATGCCGACCTTACTTTTCTAGGATAGAGTTTTAGGACAGAAGTGAGAGAGAAAATACTAAAAAGGAATTGTACTGTCAGAATTACCAATGAAAAATTCCGATGGTAATCATGGCATGAAAGACAATTATTGGCACCAACGTTACCATCGAATATTTTTTTTATAATAATATCACCCTAAAATTGACTATCCGCAACGATTATCGTCGAATTTTTCCGACGATCATTAGCGTTACTGGCATTGTTTATACCATGACAAGAAAAACGCTGAATACCGTCGGATTTACCATCGAAAAATCAAATGAAATCCAATGGTAAACCTTTTATCGTCGAATTTTGCGTCGGTATTTATCCGACGAAATAAACCTCGCCGGTAACATAATATCAGTAGATTTTTTTTGTCCGACAGTAATTTTCATCGAATTTAGCGATGAAATATAGTTAGAAAGTAGACATGATCTATTGAATGTTACCATTGAAAAACTTTCCACAGTAACGTTGGCGCCATATGATATGTCTCCGTGACATCTTACAATCGGAATAATCCAATGGTAATGCCGACAGAAATATTTTTTATTTTTTTTTAAAAATGGCTCAGCTGTTATCATTGGTATATTCCGACGGTAGTCTTTTTTTTTATGAACTTTTTCATCCATCTGTAAATGTACCCTGATAATTAATAATTGAAACAGTGCTTTAAACCTGATGTTTAATATCAAACATACAAATTAAGAATACGGAATGATGGTAATTGAAACGCCTGTTGAATCAAACACCATCTTGTTATATCTCTCTTGGTTACCCTCCCAAGTCATTTCTTCCATGTTTAGTTCTCTCACCATCCGAGCCCTCGTTGATCGACAATCGGACCTACTAAAATTCGAGGCAGACTGGTTAATTCCTACTCATCCACTTCTCTGTGTTCGTCCACATCCAATCCCATCCTTGAACCCATTATGGTAGAGGTGAAGCATTATATCTGCATGTCCTAATCACTTAGTCAGCTGACAATTTTTACACAGACACCTAGAAACCCTTTCAGACATAAACGGTTCCATGATGAAGACATGCGCAACAAATGCATCAACCCCCCCCCCCCCCAAAGAATTTAGGTTTTAAATTCCCCCGTCCACCGTTATTCCCATCACACATTCATAGATGATGACTTGGAATCATATTGAAACACACACTCTAGAAATCAATGAACAACAAAAATTATATGTTTTAGAAAATTCAGCAGAGTATACCCTATAATTAGAATCTTTCACTAAATACAATTATCATTTTATGACAAACTAAACATGTTTTAAAATAAATTAAACAAAATTTTGGTAGAACTTTTCAGAGACATCTATCAAATAAATATAACAGTTATTATAGAGAAAACAGCTGTAGGCATAAATTAGAGCAAACACAAATTCAATAACACATCAAATCCTAACCATTCCAGTGCGCAACCCTTATAACTCTAATATTTGCCGGCAAACAAGGGTTTTGAGAAGGAACATCTACGCAGCCTTCTCCCACTTCTGTCATAAAACGCTATCCTAGGAAAAGTAAGTCTAATTATAAAACTTAAACAATTTATTATAGTTAGAGATAGAAAACCTACTTAGAACACAGATGCACAGAATATGGAAGAAGCGAAATTCAATTGATCTCAGGAAAATAGCACCGATCTAATAAAAAAGAAAACTTATTAAACTCACAAGGTGAAACTAATTAATTCAAAAAACTACACAAAGTCCTCCAACAATGTCGATCACTCTTAATCTCACTCTACTTAACCTACCTTAACTTGATTTAATTTTTATTTACATTAAATTAACATAAAAATCCTAATCACAAACTTTATTATCCTAATTTAATCAATAATTTGATAATAAATACATAGCAAAACCCTAAACTTATAAAAAATTTTGAAAAACTAAAAAAATCCTAAACCAAATTAAATCCTAATCACAAACTTTATTACCATAATTTAATCAATAATTTGGTAAAATACCTAACAAAATTCTAAACTTGCAAAAATATCTGAAAGACCCTAAGAAAACTATACTAAATCCTAATCATAAAATTCATTACACTAATTTAATCAATAATTTTGAAAACTATTTAACCAAAAAATTCTAAACTCGCATAAAAATCTTTAAAAAATTATTCTAAAATTACTTCTGTTGGTGGCTTCAGGATAGTGGAGACGTGGTGGTAATAGGAGGCAGTAGTGACGGCAACAACGTCACTATCGTCAACGACAGTGACCACGAACGCGAATAGTGGTGGCATTTCCAACGACTCCAGCAGTGACCGGCAGCTCCAGCGGCAGCAACAGAGTCTCCAGTGCATGGTAGCGATGCTGGCAGCTTTAGGGGCGACGAGAGATCACGAGAGGAGAAAAAGAGTGAGTTTGGAGAAGTGAGAGAGAGGGGGTTTGCGTTTGAAATTTACCCCAATATTACCGTCGAATTTACCGGCAGAACCTTCCGACGGAAAATTGTTTATACGTAGTGTTTCACTAAAGTAAGTTACCATCGACAAAATTCAACGGTAGATTCGCCGGTATAGTTGGCGCCAAAAAAATAATATTTCGCGCCACTTATCACTGTCAGATTTATAGTCGCAACAATAAATCCGATAGTAAACAATTCGGGGAACCAACTATAGCATGTATTCGCAGCAAAAACCAACCCTAAATCTGACAGTAATAGCTAGACGCCGCTAAATTCGACAGTAATCCTAATGGTATTCAGCGTTTTTTTTTTGTAGTGTACCGTTAGATTATGTTTGCTGATAAATCTGACGATAATATATTACTGTGAATATTACTGTTGGATTTTTTAGCGATTCTACCAATAATTCTGACGATTTTCAACTTTTTTATAGTAAATTTATCTTTTATGTTGGTATTAATATTTCTTTCTTGTTTATTATGAATATTTTTCGTCCCATATTAGAATAAAATGTGAATATTTCTTTTACAAAGAAAGAAACATCTAATTACACAAAAAGAAGAATCCACAAACTCTTTAAAAATGAATTTAATGTTATTTGAATTTTTTTCGACATTCTTTTGGATTTTTTTCGATATAATTTAAATTTTTTTGTATATTGTAAATTTTTTTTGTCCCTTAATAAAAAAAATTAAGTTTTAAAGTACGGATGTTTCTTTTACAAAAGAAAGAAATATCTAATTTAATTAAAAAAAATATTTACAATTTTTTGAGAATGACTTTTCAATTCACAAATCTTAATAAATAAAAAATATCTAATATTTACAAAATAAAACATCTAATTACTTAAAAAGTATTTACAATTCTTTTTTTTTTTTTTTTAGGTCTTGAGATGCAATCTAAATAAGAATTAGTGAGTTGGTTGCATTTCTTATTGGTTACTACTTACTAGCCGAGTTGATATACAAGTTCCTTTGTTTCTTAGTTTCTTTTTTCCCTTGGAAAGAAAGGTGTTTTGTTTAAAAGGATGATAATAGTATTGTTTAGGGTAAATGGTTGAGGAAGGTATGGCATGGTATGGTGTGGTGTGCGAGGTAGTAGTTTATATCACATGGCAAAGAGGGCCCCAGAAGAGCAATAAAAATAAAAAGGAGAAGAGGCAGATGCGAAGGATGGGATGGCCTACCATTCACATGGGCATGTTCCCTTCCCCACTTTCCTTAAAGCCAACGCTCCTGATTTATCTCCCAAACCACATCTTGACCGTCAATTCTATCCATCCATCACATAAACGTGTGTCCCAACCTTGTCCTGAAAATGTAGGGACATGTTGCTTTTAAGTTGCTGCTCCTTCTACCGACACCTCTTCCCTTGTCTTTGTCCTTAATTCATGCATCCATCCAAACAACGCCTTATTCTCTCTCTTCATAACAACGCATTACCTTAGCTACCTTCTATAAAACAAAACCTCTTTCATTTGCATCACATCTCATAATCTCATTCTTCGTTTCATTCAGGATTTTTGTGAAGATGGCAACATCAGCATCCGCATATGAGAATGATATCAAGAACCTTAAGGCAACAGAACTCACATTGGGTTTGCCAGGGACTCATCTTCAAGAGAATATACCTATTATTGATCAAGAAAAATCATCAGCATCATCATCATCAAACAAGAGGCCATTGCAATTGCCTCATGAAGAAACTTCTCCTGCTCAGGACTGTGGATCCAAGTGCTCTAATATTGCTAAGAACACTGATGATGATGCTGCACCCCCTCCTTCCAAGTAAGTTTCTTTTCTTTCTTTTCTTTTCTCATGCATGCAACCTGTTTGATAATTTGACTCTGTGAGATTTCTGAGGTAGTATTAGTAACTAATTAAATGGATGATGATGGGTGCAGGGCAAAGATAGTGGGGTGGCCACCAATCAGATCATACAGGAAGAACAGCCTTCAGGAACAATCTGAGGCTGCAGGTGGGATCTATGTGAAGGTGAGCATGGATGGAGCACCTTACCTCAGAAAGATTGATTTGAAGATCTATGGAGGCTATCCACAACTCCTCAAATCCCTTGAAAACATGTTCAAGTTGACTATAGGTGAGTAGTAGTACAACTACAGCAACTACAACTAAAACCCATCAAAGTTTAAACCCAAAAGGTTAAATCTTTTTTACCTTTTTATTGTAAAAATTAAAGGTTTTGGTTTTGGTTTTTTCAGGTGAGTACTCTGAAAAGGAAGGGTATAAGGGATCTGATTATGCACCAACATATGAAGACAAGGATGGTGACTGGATGCTAGTTGGAGATGTTCCTTGGGACATGTTTGTGACTTCGTGTAAGAGGCTAAGAATCATGAAAGGATCTGAAGCCAGAGGTTTGGGTTGTGCTGTATGATCAGAAAAAATCACAGAAGGAAGGTGTTTTTGGGTGTGAAGGGAAATAGAAAGAAAAAAAGGCATGGGTTTTTCAGCTTGGGTTCTCGGAAGTACTAAAAAGGTTTTTCAATCACTATCTTAGTGTATGCTATCATATCATCGTAGCATGCCTATTCTCAGGAAGGTTTCAGGGGGAGATTGACAACAAATATTACTTGTTTTTTTATTTATTTTTCTTTTTTTCGCATCTATGGTGAGATGCATGCTATGCTTTTTCTTTTTTTTTTTTGAAAACTAAACAAGTTTCAATTGAGAAATCTCATGGAGAGATTTGCTTCAAATTATAATGAAACTTTGTTTACAAGAAGGATAATAGGAAGGAGATGATCATATGTATTTGTTCATCCAAGTTTTTTTTTTCTTTTTTGGTGTTTTTTATTAATACATGAATACGTTATTGTAAAATACCAAGTATTCTCATTATTGTATAAATTTTCTGTTATTGAAACCGACACAAGATTAATTATATATCCTTTGATCTAATTGTTTATGTCATCTTATTGATATTAATCCTTACTAATTATCTACCTTCCTAATTTATTTGACTTCAAAACCATAAAAGAATTCAGAACCTTAGCTTATAGTTGATGAATCATATGTCAAAGTCTTGTGTATATATGTCAGATCAAGTGATTAGGAGTTTTGCCTCGTTGACCTATTTTAGATTTTAGAATTTATTTTTCAAAGCAAGTTGAAATTGTGACTTCTGGGTTTAACTTATCTCTCTCTTGGAATGGAGTTTATAATTATTTTAACAAAATCTTTAATTACCAAAATAAAAAATGAAATTGTGTGTTTAACCTATATATGTCCATCAAGTGAGAACGAAGACGCGTTGAAAGATTTAAAATTATTTGTAAATCTAAAAACTATATTGATAGCCATAAGGTAAAGCATGATTTTCTTTTAATGTCCCCAAAAATCATAGTACTCTTTCAGCTTTTATACTAAACTTTACTAACAAGAAAGAACAAGAAAATTTATTGAGTAAATAGTTAAATTGGTCTCTGAAAAATCACGCGATCTCTAATTTAGTCTTTGAAAGATTTTTCTAGTCAAATTCATCTCTAAAAGATTTTAATTTAGTCACGTTAGTTCTTCCGTCACTTTCTACGTTAACAGAAAATAACGTGACACGTTAAGAGACAAATCAACATTAAAACGCCGTCGTTTTTAAGGGTGAGGGGTTGTGATTGAAACTATGTCATTTGATAAATCTCACTTTCATTCACTCACAAGTCACAATAACTAACAACTCACAGGACGAAGAGTCTCTCTCCTCCCTTTTCCACGTCGCTGAGAAGATGAAGAAGTCTTCATCCTTGTTGTCGATTAAAGCATCCGGTGCAGCCTCTCTCTCCTCCATTTTCCCTCTCCTCCCTTTTCCACGTCGCTGAGAAGATGAAGAAGTCTTCATCCTTGCTGTCGATTAAAGCATCCGGTGCAGCGTCTCTATTTCTCTCACAAGACTTTGTGTGTGTTTGGATTAGAGTTTGCAAACGAAATTTTGTATAAAATTGATTTTACAAACTTGATTTTGATAAAAGTGAGTTGGTGTTAACGTGATTTATCTTTGGTAATTTTGTATCAAAATGGATTATAATAAAATGAATGTTATTTGGATTACATTATTCAAAATTACGTTTAGACAAAAAATTACTAAAAAGACATGAATTTATATCATTCAAATCTATATTATTTTAACACTTTTTTACTATAATTACTTTTGAAAAGAATTTAAATTTATGTATTGAAAATGAGTACTCTTTTGTTATAATTTGTTAGTATTTTTCTTTCGTACTTTTTTTGTATTTAATTATATCTTTTTAATAAAATTTATATTATAAAAATTAATAATAATAAATAAAAATATACTAATTTAAGAATATATAGTAAAAAATATACAAAGTCAAATAAAAAAATACGTATTAATAAAAATAATTAAAAAAAGACATATAAATAATGAATATTAAAAATTCTATTAAAAAATACAATGATATATATAAGTGAACATAAAAAAATTCTAAATAAAAATATCCATACTATTAATAAAAAAATAAATAAATAATTGATAAAATTAAAACTTAACAAAGAGTACTAATAATAATATTAAAAAAATATTTGTTTGTGAAGCATAGCTATGAAAAAAATTCAAGAACTCTGATGATTGTTTTTGGTATTTTTTATTGTAGATGAGATTGAATGGCAAAATTGGTAGAATGTCAATTAATTTTTTAATTTATGAAGTGAATGCAGAAGTTAAACGCAAAAACTACAATTTGTTGCTTCTGGTGAACGGGAGTTTAAACCCAGAATGATGTTCGCCTTCAAAAGAAAAAATTAGCCAAACAAAAATTATAACGTTAAAAAAGATTAAACGCGCTTCTTGTGCTTTAAACGTATTTACCAAACACACCCTTTCTCTCTCACTTCCTTCTTGACGTCGCTGAGGAGAAGACGAAGAAGCCTTCATCATCGTCGCTGATTGAAGCATCTGGTGTGACGTCTCTGTTTTCTCTCACAAGACTCTCCCTCTCATTTCATTTTTGACGTCGCTGAGGAGAAGATGAAGAAGCCTTCATCATCGTCGCTGATTGAAGTATCCGGCGCAGTGTGTTCGCAAGTTCGCCGTTGAGGAGTGGCTTCGCAGTGATTGAAGATGTGACCGATGGCCATTTTTGTCGTTTAAGGTTTTATTTTGTTCTGGTTACTAAACTTATTTTTAGGATTGTGTCGTTGAGAAAATTTATTTCTTGTTAGTGTTTTTTGTTGGAATTGAAAATCAACTGTTTGGTTAGGGTTTTGCTCTTTGTTGATTCATAAAAATTGATCAAGGGTTCTGTTCTTTTGAATATTAAAGGAGCACTAGTTACCAATTTCTCTTATCATTGTTTATGTTTAGTGTTTGTTTTGTTGTTTGGTTTTGGGGATCGCATTTTCTTTGCGGAATTCAATTTTGTGGAAGGGAAGTTTTTTTATTTATTTTGTCTGTTACTGAACTTCTTTTTAAGATTATGCCATTATTAAATTATGTTTCTTGTTGGTATTTCTTGGCTGAAATTGAAAATCGTTTTAGGGATTAGGGTTTCATTCTAGTTGCTTAAACATTTTCAATAGCTAAAAGTTGATTAGTTCCACCACCGCGACCTCCATCTTCACGAACCATCATGTCAGCGATCTCAAATTTTGCCATCTAAACCGCTGCAACTAACTGTATAGGAAAGGGATATATATACAACATTTTGTGATTAGGGTTTGTCATTTAGAGACTGATTTGACTAAATTTCATAAAGATATTGTGCTGGTTGCCAATTAGGATGTAGAGAAATGTGCTGTCAGGTAACTTAACATGCCACGTCACTTTCCGTTAATGCCGTTAATGTAAAAAGTGATGGAAGGACTAACGTGACTAAATTAAAATTTTTTGAAGATGAATTTGACTAAAAAATCTTTTGGAAACCAAATTAGAGATCATGTGATCTTTAAGGGACTAATTTGACTATTTACTCAAAATTTATTGGTTGAAGGAAGCAGATCACACCACGTCTTTCTTCAGCATTTGTGGCTTATTTCATGCATATTTGGTGTTTTTTTTTTTTTTTTTTTGCTTAATGTTAACGTTTCTTGTTTTGTTTTATTTTATTTTTGTATTTTATAATATTTTATGATAGAAAATGCGAAAAATAAGAGATAAATTAATTTTTTATTATTTATATTTTTTTAAAATTTTAGAACGAAAATATCAGAAATAAGGACAGAAATTAAATTGCCCAATTCATTTTTTCACAGTTGATTCTCATCAAGATCAGTATCATCATCAATTAAAAGCAAGACAGGTGATATCTTGGGAAGTTTCCTTTTATTTTAGTACAAATGGGCCCTTCTGTTTATAAATTCCAACTACACATAATCCCTACATATCCCAGCAATTGATTTATCACCAGAACCTAACACAAAAATAAAAAGAAAAAAAAAATTTATGCATAAGGAATCTGGTTAGGCAGCTAGGCTCAAAATAAAGAAATTGAGACATGCCCAACAAGGTTAGCAAAGAAAATGAAAGGTGATTGATTTAAGAATCTTATCATAATCATATTTTGTTGTTCTTATATATTTTGGTTATTAGGAAAATCAAAAACAAAGCACAAAAACGCAAAATATAGACAAGCCTCTTACCCTTCTAAATATCCAAATTTAATGCAATAATCTTAGCAAAGATAGAGAGTCAAAGGGGGGAGAAAAAATCTTCAGGGCAGGTCTGAAATTAAAGTTCCCTTGGCAAATAACAATTTAATATCACAAAAATACCATGAACATTGCATAATAAGAAGGACATGCATCTATAACTCTTTTCGGTAAATTATGTCTATATAGTTTCGTTATGAATGAATGAGCATAACTAAAAGTATTTTATGGTATAGAAACCAACAATTATATTGTAGAGTGTAGATTTCAATATCTAATATACATTTTTACCTCACTAAGCAAAGTGTGCATCGATAAATACAAAAGGGGACGCAGTTTCTAAGAAAATTATGCATGTACATGCATGCCTATAAGTATTAAAATACATAGAGCTTATAAGTTATAAAGAAGGTTCCTTCTAATAATAGTAACAAATTTTTTACTCTACATATTTTTGTGCTAGTCATTTTCTGGGGTCAGGGGTACCATATACTTGTTATTAGTGGTAAGAATAATAAAACTATAGAAATGTATTACTCAAACGAATTTCCCTTTTTTGATTTGAACTAGATGGCTTTTAGGCACAATGAAACGTTAAATAATATGCTTTTTTTCTCCTTTCACTTCCTATCATTAGCCACAAGAATCTCTCCATATGAAAAGGGCTTTACGCTTTTATCTCCACACGCTTTGGAAAACAATTTTCTTCTGAAGCGTCTGCAAAATTTTTTTTTATTCATTTTTTCTTAAAGAATAAATAAATACTTACACATGGCCTTGGAAATATTTTTTAAAAAAATATAAAAAAAAAAAAACTAACTTTTAAGTAGTTGACATTAGTCAACTATTTTATTGAAGAATAATTTTTTTAATTCTTTTTTTTTTCAGAATATTTAGAATTTAGGATTAAAATTTATAATTTAAAAATTAAAATTTAATACTTAAGATTCAAATTTTTTTTATAAACAATAAAGCAGAAATACCTAAAAAAATATATTGATTGATATGAATTGAAAAAAATTAATTCTTTAATTGCACTCATAATTTTTCATTCCGATTATATGTAACTTTAATTCAAATTTTTATTTTGATTTCTCACTAAGATTACTTACATTAATTACTATATAGAATTTCTAGAATAAATTACTAGAAAAAGATATCAAATAGTTAATAAAACTATAAAAGCAACGTTTTAAAACGAGGATTGGTCATGAAGATAAAATGGCACAATAAATAGTGAAATATCCAATGAAATTAATCAAATTATTAGAAATAATAATTAAAAAAAATCTGATGAAATCTTAATTATGGCAGCACTTTTTTTTCTCCCCAATGTCAGTTAGATGCCTTTGAGAATAAGTTGCTCCCATCAATCAATAGATATATAACATCCAGACATTAGTGGCAGTGAAAAACAATTTTTTGTTGAGAAAAAAATCTTATCGATCGATGAGAAAATCTATTAATCTTAGTGAACCAATATTTTATTTTACAGTTTCAGTATTACCCTTGGCATGACTTGAAAGTGCATCACTTTCAGACTTTGTCTGTGTTTGCTTTTGTCAATATTCAATTCCTAAGGTGCACTACTTTGAACAGTTTTCTGCATCGGCGCCAGCATATTTTGCTTCTTTTTGGAAAAGTTTTGGGTAATTAAATTAATAATTAAACATGAAAATTAAAGGTTTATTATTATATAATATTAATTCACTAAATATAGCTTCACTTTTAATATAAGTTCATACAGTGCATGAACGGACCTAGAAATGATATTATGGGGGAGCCAATAACACATATAATATTAAAAATTATGTAAAAAATTATATAATATAAGATGTATTATAAAAATATACGGATAAAGAATATATTTTAAAGTAAAAAAAATATGTGTATACTTTTTAATTACTAACGAAGTAGTCGATTCTTCGTATCATAAAATTCACCGATAATAGAATTTGTGTCAAAATTTTTAATAATTTTCTTTTTAATATAATTAAAAGACAATTAGCAAGAAATTCATCTTTTATTTTGTTTCTAAGTTATCTTTTACAATATTCATAGTTAAAAAAGATCTCTTAATTGTAGCAGTTGAAACAGAGATATTTAATACTAAACAAATAAAAAAAAGGGCCACAAAAAGAAAAAGAATTCACTTTATGAGATTTAAAATTTTTTATTTAATTAAAAAATATTAGTAATAATATCTTTTTCAAATTTTTTTAATATTGTTACTTATTTTTAGATATTAAAAATTATTAATATTTAAATTAGACTGAACTTTTATTTATATTAGACTAAATACTAAATATTTTTTTTTAAAAAAATAAATTATACATAATAATTTATTACTATTTAAAAAAATTAGGGGGTCGAGACCGCCACTCGCCCCCTTTATATCTGTCCCTGATACAATGTATTTTCTGCTTAGCCACTACTAGTGTTGCAGTGAAATAATAAACATATTTTAATAATCCACCCCTATCAATTGCAAAAACCAAAAAAAAAAAAAAAACGGGTTTAGAAGGTAATATTTTCAAGTATAATGTATTTTTGCTTTTTAAACAAAATATGGAGATCGTTTGGAAAAAAAAATAGAAAGGTCCAATTTTAATATCATAAAATTTTTTATTTTTAATTTTGTAAAAAGTAAAATCAGAATGTCAAAAAGCATTTTAAAATTTTTTTAATTTTTTAATACGGATTCAATTTTAATTTTAAAATTTTTTATTTTTAAAAAACATAAATCTTAGAGTCTAATTTTTTATTTTTTAATAAAAAAATAAAAAGTAGAAATGGTTGGATACAATTTCTAATTCTTTTCAAAAAAAAATAAATAATAAAAAAATTGTTGTGTGCAATTTATACACAATATTATTTAGGCAACTGAAAAATGGATACCTCCGATTTCACCATAGCTAATAATGGGATAAAGTACCGCTAATCACCATTCTAAGGTGATAAACCCTGTGCATGCACCACCATCTTAAATAAAATTTCTGGCAATTTAATAGCTCGCAAAAGATATATATTGGGTAATTCACATAAATTATTTGAGGATCAAAACTACACTAATGTCTTAAAATAAATTAGCTTACGTATATATTGTAAAATAAATTTATATAAATTGAATCAATTAAATTCAATTTATGGTTTTTTAATGTAAATTAAATCTAGTTTATTTAATTTATTACTTTTGCAACATATACATGTAAAACTTATGCTTTGAATTTTTTAGAGTATAAAATCATTAATTTTTATACTTAATTTCACAAATTAAATGATAATTTAATTAATATAGTATTTTAATTATTTCTCAAATTACATGTCGTATAAATATAATTGGTCATTATATATTGTATAACTATTTATTACTTCTAACTCTAAAAAAATTCAAATTTTAACTTTTATATCACTTTGAAGGGTTATACTTTATATTAATTTTTTTAACATAAAAAATCTTGATAATGATTTTTTAGATGCTAATGAGTCAAATGATGATTTTTAATATATTTTTAAAAATCGTTTAATATTCTATTTTACATTTATAAGTTTATAAAAATGTAAATTTTCTAGAATTTGAACTAAAACACAAAAATTATATTTCTATTCTTATTCGTTTTGATTTTTTTTATATTTTATTTGAATCAAAATTGAGAATTTTTTTATTGACATTTATGTTTTAAAGTTGATATAAAATAAATAAACAATTAACTTATACATGTATGTGCTGCAGACACTACAACAATATAGATTATTTTTTAGGATTATATGTGTCAAAAAAGAATTAAAATTCGTCAAAAAAATAAATTTTGACATTATTTTAACTATAAAAATATGTTAATAAAAATTTTGTCAAAGTATTTTTAAAATATCAGTAATTGTAAAAAAAGTTTAAGTCTTATTTTGATAAATATTGGCCGTAAAAAATAATTTGTTAGAAAAATTTAAGAATATATTTTTTGTGATACTTATTAACCCTAAAAAATACCATTTATTTTGACACTTATTGACCATAAAAACTTTTCAACAAAAATTTTCAACAAAGAATGAGATGAGATCTTGAAACTGAAGAATAAACTGAGATTTTGAAGATGAAGAATGAGTAGTATGATCCCAAACTGAGAGCAATGTGATGCCAAAATTGACAGAGCTCAACGAAAAAGAGGAATAGTAGAGTAAGTTGAAAATAAATGAGTGTCAAAATTGAGGAGCAATTTTCTACAGTCAAATTATTCATCAAGAAAACATAGAGAATTTGATATTTGTAATATTTGTCAAAAATATATATTAATTTTTACACTTAACTATAGTGTTAAAAAAAACGTGTTAAAACAACTCTCTTTTCTTGTAGTGAAAAGTAGTAAATTGAATCAAGTTAATTCGATTTATATAGAATTGAATCTAAATTCATACATGCATATACCATTTTTCATTTAGGACAATTGTGTAATATTGAGTTGTATTTATTTTACCCTAAATTGAGGGTCTTAATTGTAGAAAAAACTCTGATGAAATTTAAAAAAAGAGTTTAGAGTAACGTAATATAAATTAAATAGCAAATACTTTTTGACAAAATATAAGTAGGTGATTATGCAAATGGCTCAAAATTGATTTTAGATGTACGATGGACACTATTTAAATAGAGGATTTGATCAAGTAGAGAGGGGAGGAACTTATCGATACATACAATTATTTTAGTCTAGGGATTGGGGGCAAGTAGTGCATCCGTTTGTTTGGAATTCTTTTTCCCCGTTGTTTACCAATTCGTTTTCTTTCAACTTAAAACCTCGGTGCATCACAAATCTACAAGTAGTTAGGTCTTCCTCAATCTTATAATATAGCATACAATCATTCAGGTAACAATCGATTTTACCGAATTTGACTCTAATTTCAAAACTAACTTCTTTACTTTATAGTGATTCCGGAGGATGTGAGTTCTCAACAGGTACTAATTTGTTGCAAAGGGTGAACCACTGATCAAAAGACTCTTGGATATGATTTGAATTAGATTTAGTATTCATCATTCTAATACAAGCAAACAGTTTTGAATGAACCCATCGAACAAAGATTTCGCAACAAATTCTAACAGATGATAAAATCTCTTTGCCTTCGGATTAGGCTCTTGCTGAGCATCTTCCATATTGATAACACCAATGGCATCAAACACCATTTCGTTGTATCTCTCTTGGTTATCCTTCCAATTTATTTCTTCCATATTTAGTTCTCTAACCATCCCAACTCTCGTTGATCGACCCACAGGCCTATTGGAACTCGTGGTAGACCGATTAATTCCCTGCTTACCCATTTTTTCATGTTTCATCTACATCCAATATCCATCCTTGAGCCCATTATGATAGAGGTGTAGTGTTATCTTTGGGTTCTAAACGGTTTCATGTTAAAGACATATGCAACAAACTTGTTAATCCTCTAAAAAAATTCAGGTTTTAATCCACTTTGTCCACTGTTATCCCTATCATACATCTATCCACAGACGATGACTTAGAATCATTTTTCACATACACCCTAGAATTCAACTAACAATACAACTTATTAAAATTTTTAAAAATTTTAGAAAAGTTTCTTCTATAATTAGAATCTCCCACCAAGTCCAATTATCATTTTTTCACAAACCAAATATATTTCAAACAATTTAAACGAAAATTTAGCAGCACTTCTACTTAATTTAGGGACATGCACCAAATAAATTTATGACTTTTGCACAAATAAGAACAAACACACATTCAATAAAATAATAAATCATAGTTGTTCTAGTGCACAACCCCTTATTACTCCATAATTTTTCAGCAAACAAAGGGATTGAGAAGGTGCTACTATGAAACATTTTTCCACTTCCATCCTAAAACTCTATCCTAAAAAAATTAAGTTTGACATAAAACTTAAACAATTCATTATACTCAGAGATAGAAAACTAACCTGGAATATGATTGCATAGACTATAAAAATACGAACTCCAATTGATCTCAAAGAAAATTACACCGTTCTAATAAAAAAACAACTTATTAAATTCACAAGGTAAAACTAATTAAAAAACTAATTTGAAAGGAATAAATATAACTCAACACTGCAATTAATTACAACCTAGTTCAAATTTCACCAAGTTTACAAATTTTATACTGATAAATCATAATTTTAGGGTTTATTTTGGATTGAATTGAGTAGATTTTGTCAATTTTTGTTACGCTTATTCATATAAATTACATGTTTTTAAAATTTCTTCCTAATTATGCTTCATAGTTCAAAACATGCTTGTTTGGCCATAAAAATGCTAATTCTTAATCCTCTCTTATTGTCATTCGATGCCGTGAAGTGTGTGTTAAGTGATTTCAGAGTTTATAGGGCAGGAATGACTTAGAGGATGGAAAAAAGCATGCAAAAGTGGAGGGAACACAAGAAATAGAAGAATTGGGGAGCTGGTACCAACGCGTACGCGTGACAAGGTGCAGCAGTCGACCGACGCGTATGCGTGGCTGATGCATACGCGTGACAAGCGTCACGTGCCTCACTAAAGGGCACATGCTGGGAGCGATTTCAGACCTCTGGCTGGCCCAGTTTCAAGCCCATTCTGCAGATTAGAGGCTAAGAGTGAAGGATAGCGGCCATACATTCCATTAGTCTAGTTTTTACCTAGTTTTGAATTCTAGAGAGAGAAACTCTTCCTTTTCTCTAGGGTTTAGTGTTCTTTGTCCATTTTTACTTGAATTCTTAGATTAGATCCTTGTTAATTTCAGTTCTTGTTGCTTTAATTGTAGTTTCTACTCCTTAATTTTACTTAGCACTCTTTCAACTTTAGTAATTGTGAGTTTTGAATTTGGATCTTGTTGGAATTACTTTTTATTAATGCATTGAGTTTTCTTTCATGTTCATTGTTGTTATTTGGTTTGTTATTAGCAATTATTATTAGTGGGTAGCTTTGATTTGGATTTGTTTCTCAATTTTATAATGTTTTCTTTTAGTGCACATAAGGTGTTTGTAAAAATGTCTCTTATGATTATGGAGTAGATTTTTACTCTTTGCTTTGGGGTTGAGTATTGAAAACTCTTGAATTGTCAAAGCCTATGGTTGATTGAGTATTGGAAGTTGCTTGTTAGCTTGAACTTCACTAAAGCTAGTCTTTCACTAGGAGTTGACTAAGATTTGTGAACTCAAGTTAATTGTATCCACTTGACTTTCCTTCATTTGCTAGAGGATAATTAAGTGGAAGTAATAGACAATTCCTATTATAATTGGTAATGATAATAAGGATAGAAACTCCAATTCTCTCCCCTAGCCAAAACCTTTATATTGATTGATTGTTATTTCTCTTATTAACTTTGGTTCCTATGTCTTTTAGCTATTCCTTGTCTTTGGTTATATGCTATTGTTCTTGCTATCCTTTTATTGCTTGCTTGTTAGTTAGTTGATAGTTGGATAGATACTTTAATTGCTTTAATTTAGTTATTAGTTGTTCATTGCCCTTAATTCTTGGTCATTTTACTTTCTTCGCACTTAACTCAAAACCCCAAAATTCCTAACCAATGATGTACATCATGATGCAAGTCCTAGGGAAGACGACCCAAGATTCTACTCTCGGTTATTGATTTGATTGTTGTGACACATCATCTTTTAAACTTTTATTTGGGGTATCCTGTCTATTGGGACTATACCTTGTGACATTAAATTGAGAAAAATTCTTTGGTAATTTCCTAACCGACATTTATCTCACATCATATACCAAAAGTAAATGATATAATAACAAACCCTAATCTTCCAACAACTCAAGCAATCCTAATTTTACTCTATCTAACTTACTCCAATATTATTTAATTTCTATTTACACTAAATTATCATAATAAATTCTAATCACATACTTTATTAAACAACTTTAATAAAAATTTAA
This sequence comes from Arachis ipaensis, assembly GCF_059453495.1. NCBI lineage: Eukaryota > Viridiplantae > Streptophyta > Magnoliopsida > Fabales > Fabaceae > Arachis > Arachis ipaensis. Next base: position 118,961,184 of record NC_142444.1, on the reverse strand, counting down.
TAAAATACCTAACAGAATTTTAAACTCACAAAAAAATCTAAAAAATGAAAAAAAAAACTACAGAAAAATGATCTCTGATTGTAAATGTATGATGGTAGAAGTGTGGTGGTGTCAGGAGGTGGCAATGACGGTGACAAAATTACTTCCTCTGACGGGAACAGACACTAACAACGGTGGCGACAACAACTCCAGCAGCAATGAGGATGACGTGCAAAGGCGGCGGTGGTGATGACGTGGCGACGACGGCAGCTTTAGAGAGATAAGACAAAGGAGAAGAGAAAAGAGAGAAGAAAGAGAAGAGTGCGTAGAAATGAGAAGGAAGAGTTTCGCGTTTGAATTTTATCCCAATTTTACCGTCGGATTTACTAGCGAAAAAATCCAATAATAAATCGTTCATCGCCTATACGCAGCGTTACACTAAATCCTTTTACGGTCGAAAAATTTTGCCGTAAAATCCGACGCTAAATGTGGCGCAAATGATAGAAAGTTTCACGCTACCGATTACTGTCAGACAAATTTTCAATCGTAATCGTTGAAAAACCTGACACTAAATCCGACGGTAACGTCCAACAATAAATTCGATGATATTTAACATTTTCTTGTTGTGTGAAACCGTCGTTTGTAGAGGGTTTAAACAAATTTTTGGAAAGCTGCGTCTCCTCCACCTCCTCTATGTCCAATGCATCCTCCAGTGCAATCACCTCTAGCCAACAGCAGACCCCCTGCTGACGAGCACTAGGAGGACTTAGAGGATTATCATCATAGTGAAGACGACCTAGATGATGATTATTATAAGTAGTGTATTTCGTAAGTCTATATTATTCATACTGTTGATCACTTGTCTGTGTATGAATAATATATTTTATTATTTAATAAGTTTCGAATAATGTAATTTTTATAATTTATATTAGAAATTTGATTAAGTGTCCTACAATATATAACAGGTACCAAAAGATATAATTAAAATATAGAATGGATGTAATTAAAATAAAATAATTAAATTAAAAACATTAATTATACCAACTACTAAACTGTTGGTAAAATTAATTTATAAAAAAATTTATTTTAAATATTATCCACAGCTATGACAACAGTAAATCCAAATTTTATTTTTTATTAAAAAAAATTTTTTATTAATGACTAAAGTATTGTTAAATAATAAATTTTTCTGCAACGTAATTATTACCGATAACATAACCGTCGCTATAATTATTTATTTTTATTGACGGTTTTACTGCTACTTAAATTGGATTGGATTTTTCTAATGGACTATTTACTAGCATAATTTTACCGACATCGAAACTGTCAATACGGCCATTAATAATAACAAAATGTCTTTGATGTATCTTAAATTTAACTATTTTTTAAAATTAAGTCAAGTTCATTTAATAATAGACTTGATAAATAATGTAAAAATAATTACAAACAACATATTGAATTTAACTGGGTAGCTTAAATAAATTATACATGCAACCAAGGTACAACAATAATAAATACACTATTATCTATTATCTATGAGCTTTAGGTCCCTAATTTCGGAAATGTTTAAGGAAATGTACTCCGAAGGAAAATCAGACTTTTAAAAGTACTATTGGTAGTAATATTAAGGCAAGGTCGTCCTTATTTCAGTTGATAAATAAAACAAAAGTAGTATTGGTAGTAATATAATATGGTTAAAAAATTATCTGTTCGTCATGAACCTGGAATCTTTTTCTTGCTGCAGCAAAGTTTTAAAATGTTTATACAGAGTTTTTTGTTGACACTCATCTTTCATATATTTCTAATGTGACCCCTTTAAATCATAAAATAAGCAAAACAGCACCCAGTTAAAAGAAATTCCAATGTAGTAGAAGTAGACAGAACCCTATTTGATATATATATCAATAAATGTTCCTTACCCTCACACCTTTGATATGACCGTATTTTGTTGCTTGAATATATATCTTTAACATAGTTTAACCTTAATATTGTAAAGAGCTTTGGTGTAAATACCTAACATTTCAAAATTATACCTTAAATGTTTAATATCTACTAAAAGGGATTAGTAAAATGGAACATGTCTAATTTGCATAGAAATAAAAACCAAAAAAAGAGACGAAACATACAAGAAGTGAAGCTGTATTTATTTTTGAGAATAGGATAAGATAAAACACTAAAATCAAAATATAAAAAATAGAAACATGAAATTTTATTATTTTATATTTTTTTTAGTAATAAATTAGAACAAATTATAAAAATTTAATTTATTCTATTTTTTATCCAAAAAAATTTAAAAAAAAAATATAATAATAAAAAATATGATTATAAAAAATTAATAAAAATAATAAAAAATAAATTATATTTTTTATTAATATTTCTATATTTTTTTATTAAGATAAATATAAAATATACTAATTTAATATTTTTAAATACAATGTTTTTATCTATATTTTTTTTTGTTAAATATAATTTTATATTTCTTTATTCTTATCTTAATATTTTACCTCTGTAAACAAATGCAGTTAAAAAAACAATAATTTAGTACGAGAGACACTAGCCCAAACAAAACATCAAGTCCACCCTGTAATTCACCAAAAACATGTGTAATAGTAATATTTTACTGACCAAGCAGAAACTGTCATTTCACATTTTTTTTTGTACCAACAACCAACAGGGAACATTGATATTTTTGGGGCAGTAAAAGTAAAGTAAAAGTCTTGCAGAGCTTGAAACAGTAGTAATGTTGGGAAAATCAAGGAACTTTTTACAAAACATATGAAGGCTCTCATCAATGTCAGAATAGACTATATAGACAAGTATTTTTACAAAAATTTGATAGTCCCTAAATATTTAAACTATTAAATAATTTTAATAATAAAATATATTTTTAAAATTTTTTAATAATAGACAAATAATAATTTTTTAATGTTATTTATTAATTAACTTTTTATATATTATTTAATTTTAAAATTTATTATGTATTTTATAAATTATTTTTTTATTATTTATTATCTATTTTATTTTTATAAATCTATTATTAATAATTTAATATTTTATCAATATCTATTTTCAATTTTTTTTTTAATTTTATTTTGAATTTGAAACTCTAGTCTTATCTTTTCTAATCCTAAAATTAATAATTTTATAATCTATTATCAATTTCTTTTTCAATTGTCCAATTCTATAATTATAATTATTTATGATTTGTTGTGATTATCGATTTGTTGTAGCGATCCTGATAATCATTTATCAATTGTTAGGTATGTGTTTTTCATAATAGAAAAAATTGTAATTTGTAGAAAAACAATCAATTTTTTTATTCAAGCAATCAATCTGGTTAACGAATGAAAATTCTTTTTTTTTACAACTTGTGTAAAACAATCAATTTTTCATTTAAGTAATCGATTGGTTAGTGAATGAAAATTCTTTTCCTCGTATAATAATCGATTGTTTTACGAGCAAAAGTAAAAATTTTTTTAGTCAAGCGATTTTATTATGTATCCAATTAATTGGTTGAGAGATCTAATTGATTGGTTAAATTATCTAACTGATTGGCGAAAGAAAATAATTGAGTATATATCTTCAGAATCTATTTTTTGTATACAAACAAAAAATAGATTAACAAATATGCTTTTTTGATTGTTTACGCCATCAAACAAATTAAACATATAATTTATTATACAAATTCTTCTCAAATGATTTACGTTGCTTTTCTTTTTTCTTTCAATAACAATTCAATTCAAAAGAATAAAAAAGATTAGATCTTAATTTTACAATACAATACTTGAGCTTGAGAAATCAAATTAGTTGAAGTTGTTCTTATATCGAATTCGTAATCATATTTATGAAACATATCAAACTAAAATTAAAGTCACCATTGATGAATGTTCTATTTTTTTTATAGTTTCAAATTGATAATGAAAGAGTTATAAAAATAAAAAAATAATAAATAATAAAATAATAATTTATAAAATAAAAAATAAATTTTAAAATTAAATAATATATAAAATTAATTAATAAATAAAATAAAAAGTGACTATTTAATCATTATTCAAAAATTTAAAATATATATTTTTTATTAAGACTATTTAATAGTCTAAACATTCAGAAGTTATGTAATCTTTCGTAGCCAAACTAATGAAAATTACACATTATGCAAATAGATTTTATTAGGGTCTTTTTTTTAATCTAATAAGGCAAATAGGAAATTAATGAGTAAATGTTAAGTTATTGTATATATATATTGAAAAAATTATATATTCAAATTTATAGATATTTAAATACAGATCTAAAATTATACATGTTGAATTTTTTAGGGGCCTTTTTTAAATCTGATAAGCTGCCAAATGAAGTCAAGCCAAATTGATAATTCAAAATAACCATCTTTAGGTTATACAATGCTCAGGATATTTCACCTCTGCAGACGATGAATTGGTAATAATAATATAGTTACTCTTTTCATCCATGACGTAAAGGCAACATCATCGTGCTATTATGAAGCACATCTCCAATTTCAATAAGTATTATTATTTTACTATAAATAAATATTAGAGTAAAAATACAATCCCACCATTCTTATTATTTCTTTGAAGGGGAGTTTTTAATAAAATAAAAATGATGAATCAATTTTAATTATTCACCTCTGTGAGATATATTTGTCTTTTAAAATAATATTTTGATTAAAAAACAATTGATATAATTTACAAAATAAAAAACTTAAAGATTTATTTATTTATTTTTTGTTAACAACTGCATATTTTTTCCGAAAAAATTGAAAAATGAAAAACTGAATTGGATATAATTTAATATCAATATTTATCGAGTTATGATTTTCACAGATTATTTATTTATTTATCAAAAAAATTCCAATTTTTTCACTGAAAGAGTCTAGGAGCAGAAACAACACAAATATCCAACATAAAAACAATATAAAAGAACTCACAACACAATATGACAAAAACTATGAACAAGCAAATATAGCAAGTAACACAATAACAAGAACACACCGAAATTTTAACGTGGAAAATTCCCTCAATATGAGAGGTAAAAGCCACGAGTCATCCAAACCAATGAAATAGCTCTACTATAATCAAATGAGGTATAAGAGAGTCTCAATCAAAACACAAAAAAGTGCATATAACCAGCCAAAACATCAAAGCACCAAAGCTTACAAATGAGAAGCAAGAAAATGAAAAATATCCAAAAAATAGAGCTACTGTTCGAAGCCTATTTCTCCCTTTGCAGACCTCTAATTAAAATCTTCACCATTCAGAATGAAGAACAAGATGAGAATAATCTGCAGTTCAAAATTCACGTCGATCCAACGGTGAAAGAATGAGAAATTGCTGTGTTTAAAGAATGCTACTCTGTAAAACTGGGAAACCTATTTTCTCTCTTGAGAAGCTAATTTCTCCCACTTTAGACTTCTAATCAACATCTTCACCGTTCAGAATGAAGAACAAGATGAGAGGAATATGCAGTTCAAATTTCAAGTAGATTCAACGGTGAACGAATGAGAAACTACCATTTGAAATTTACTGCTTTGCATAAAAACGAAAATTCTATTTTTTCTTTTCTCTCTCACTTTGTGACTACTCTCTCACACTCTCAATGACCCAAAAAATCTGATTAGGGTTGTGATACAATGGGTGCAAAGAAACACCCAAAAAATTGGGCTTGGACCTCATAAAGGAGAGAAAAAACCCAACAAATCTCTCCCTCTCGACTAGGTGGAGGCCCTCGCCATTCCGGCGATCAAACAACATATTTCAAGTTTATTTCTTGACAATGCTTTTGTCATCATATCAGCACTATTATCATCAGTGTGAACTTTCTCAAGTTCCAATGACTTAAAATCTAACACATCCCATATCCAGTGATACCTATCATCAATATGTTTAGATCTTGCAGGAAAAGTAGAATTCTTAGCAAGATGAATAGCACTTTGATTATCACATAACAACACATAACGGTTTTACTTGAAACCAAGTGCTATAAGAAGCTTCTTCATCCACAACAACTTTTTACATGCTTCAATTGCTGCAATAAACTCTACCTTTGTGTTAGAAAGTGCAACACACTTCTATAACTTTGACTGCTATGAAATAGTTCCCCCTGCAAACTTGACCAAATAACCTGAAGTAGACTTTTGAGAATCAATATCTCCTACTATGTCAGTATCAATAAAGTCAACTAGCAAAGATTTCTCACCACCAAAACTCAAACTCAAGTTAGTTTTACCTTTGAGATATCTCATAATCCATTTAACAGCATTCCAATGTTCTTTACCTGGATTGGAGAGAAAACGACTCACAGTACCAACCGCATGAGCAATGTCTGGTCTAGTACACACCATAGCATACATCAAGCTTCCAACAGTTGAGGCATAAGAAATTTCATCCATTGCTTGTTTCTCCTCATCAATGATTGGACATTGCTTGGTACTCAACTTAAAATGAGGAGTAAAAGAACTAGCAACACATTTGGCATCATTGATGCCAAACCTTTGAAGCACTTTCTTTATGTAGTTCTCCTGTGACAAATAAAGCTTCTTGAAATCTCTATAACAAGTAATAGTCATGCCCAAAATCTGTTTGGCAGGACCTAAGTCCTTCATAACAAAGAACTTGCTCAACTATTTCTTCAACTCATTAATCCTCAAAATATTCTTGCCCACAATCAAAATATCATCCACATAAAATAAAAAAAAAAGATAAAATCACCATTAGAAAAATTTTGCACAAATACACAATGATCTGAAGTTGTCTTACGGTAATTTTGCTCCCCCATAACAGATTTAAACTTCTTGTACCACTGTCTTGGAGCTTGCTTTAACCCATAAAGACTTTTCTTAAGCTTGTACACAAAATCTTTCTTTCATTTAACAACAAAGCCCTTCGGTTGTTCCATGTAGATTTTCTTGTCCAAATCACCATGAAAAAAAGCTGTCTTCACATTCATTTGCTCAATCTCTAGATCAAGAGAAGCTGTTAATCCAAGCACAGCATGAATGGATGACATCCTCACAATAGGAGAAAAAATCTCCTCATAATTAACACATTTTCTCTAACTAAATCCTCTAACAACCAATCTAGCTTTATACCGAGGCTTAGAATTGTGTTCTTCATTCTTGATTCTGAATACCCATTTGTTCTTTAAAACTCGCATATCCTTCGGTAGCTTCACCAACTCATAGGTATCATATAACAACCCTGATTTTTCGAGTACGCGAGATCTTTTCTGAAGGTACGGATTTCTCTGGAAGATCAGTAAAGGGAACACCTCTGATATATCATCAAGTATCTCAATACTCATTGTCATTATGTCATCTTTAAGCTAGAACCTCTTCTGAGGCAAGCTCGATAATGCAATCACGAAGAACCTAGTTTTTGAACCGTATCAGTTAGGAGTTTTGATTCTAGTTTTCGTAAATAGTCTCTGTTTGACAAACCGGACTCGATTCATGAGAGAAGAAAGATAATAGTATAATGTTATCATTATATTAGTATTAGAAGCTGCTAGAATGATATTATAAGGTTACCTGGTCTGTTTTAGTTAAAAACAGAAAATCGGTTTAACCGGGTTCACAGTTTACTGGTACAGTTTAGCACCAGCACTCTCTGATGACTTTAGCAATGCTAAGGCCTCATTATACATGTTCTATTCTCATAATAAATATGTTACTAGTGTCATCTATGCTAGTAGCTCAGAAAATAATTTTTAGAGATATTTTTACAAGTGTTCCAATACATCTAGTTTTAGTAGTTATACACCTGAGATATTTTAATATTATTTTAACCCACCTCCAAGCCAACCAATCACAACTCACCTTACACCCCCAAGACACTCCAAGGCTGTCTCATTTCTTATTTTGGCCGAAAATTACAAGAGAGAAAAGAGAGAAACTTTCATGAACACTTAATCTTCAAAGCTTGATTTATTTTGAACTAAAACTCAAATCAAAACTCCGATTTCACCAAAATGATCCTTTCTTCTTCCTCTACATAACCATGTAACATATCAAGACTGGAAATAAGGTGAGATGGCTGTCACCCTCCCTCTTCAATTCGGTTTTCAAAGAAACATGCATGAACATGTCTTTTCTTGATGTTCTTCCTTAGGAATCATGCTTAACTTGACTTGAGGGCCAAGAAACGTTAATTTCCAGCAAGTATAAGGTGAGATATCCCTTCCTAACATGCTGAGAAAGATTTGTTCAGTTGAGGGTTTGTGGATTTAAAGTTGTTCTTGTGGTGATTTAGGAGAAAAAAGTGCTTAAGGACCACCTGAAAGTATAACTGAATTTGGAGCAGCAGGTAGGGTTTGACGAAATTAATCTTGATTGATTGTGTTTGAGTTGTGTAATTATGTTATGGTTTGGCTGTGCTTGAAATTGATGATTTATACGAGTGATTCTTGTTGAAAATTTGGTGAAATTTTGATGAAATTTGATGAAATTCAAGCTTTGAGTTCATGTTCTTGGAGCTGCTAGAAAAATGAAACCCTAGGCCTAAATTGGGGTTCAATTTGTGTTAAAATCAAGTATAAAAGATGGGGTTTTGGTGGCTGCTAATTTATTTTTAATTATGGTAAAAATCGGTTGCTAAAAAGATTAAGAAACGGGTAAAAATAGAGAAAGAATCTGAAGAATTTACGAAGAACACGAAGATAACTTTGAGTGTGGTGAAGAAAATTGAAGAACACCTTTTAGATCTTAAAAAGGGCAAGGTTGTAATTATATTGGTGTTTGAGTGGTTATTTGGTAATTTCTAAAAGTTAGGGTGGTTAAAGTAGAAATATTAAAAGTTACGGGTGGTAAAAAGTGAATTTTAAAGGTTAAAAGTTAAAGTAGGGTAATTTTTGAAAATTTAATGATAAAATAATAAATAATAATAAAATAATACAGAAAAGACAGTTTTCTGTAAAAGCTTTAGAAAGACAACTTTAAGCATAGAATCTCATAATTACCTTCATAAAACACTTAGGGAGTGGTAATAACATGTTAGTGAGGCAAAGATAACGGAAAGACATAAAGTTAAAGGAAAGATAAAAACTAAAGAAAAGTCTGTAAAGTTTTAATAACAGAAAATCAGACAGAGATTAGTGAACGAACTAGGACAACATAGTTAGTCCTTGAATTACGACTAGGGTTAGGTATAATATGAAAAGTTAAACTGTTTCAGTATAGACTTAATGAACCTATACTTGGGGCAGGCTAACTATTCATACCGAAATTTACATAAGCTTTAAATACATATGTTAAGCAGAGAAATCAGAGCAGAGTAGAGAAACACAGAAAACAGAGTAACCAGACCAGAGTAAAGAGGTAAAGAAAAAAAGAGTAATATAGATACAGAGAAAAGAGTAATCAGATCTGAATAAAGATACAGAGAGAGAAAAGTAGTAAAACACACGAACTGATAATGTTAAATACTGGAAGTACCCACGAACTGAATGATCCTTGGTCTCGAGTAAACCTACAAACTATTAACTATTTCGTGTGCGGGAAAAACCCACGAATTGATAATCATTGATTACAGGAATAACCCATGAACTGTTTATAATCTTTGATCTCGAGGAAACCCATGAACTGAGGATCTCTGTTTTGTTGTATGTTGATCTCGGGGAAACCCACGAATTGAGGATCTCTATTTTGTTTGTGTGTTGATCTCGGGACGCCCACGAACTAAGGATCACTGTTTCCCCTTGTGCGTATATTATGGGTCGAGCTTTGTGCCGACTGCCGGTAGTCAAGAAGGAGTGGTATTCTTACCACCGACACGTATGCACTAAGGACACAAAGGGAAACCATATCTGGGACTTGTTCCGAGGTAATGTCGGGCTGCAGGGTGTAAACCGACACTTGAGCTCATGGCTTGCATAGGACAGAAATGCATCATACTTGGTTGTGCATTTTCTCTGTTATGATTGTTGAATGAATGTATGCTTTGTTTATTTGTATTCTATTCTATGTATTTGTGTTTTATTTTCTTGCATTCTTTTGTCTGTGTTCTGCTTTCTGTTTTCTCTATTTTTTCTATTTATCTGTATCTTCTATTCACTGCTTCTCGATATTTTGCTATTCATCTGCTAAACAATACGAAATTAATGAACTTAACTAATAACCCCGACCCTACTAAGAACTCCCTAGTTCTTACCCCTTTTCTCTCCCTTCCCCCTTCAGATGAAAGCATAAGTACCCTTCAGTAGTTCACTGACGACCGTTCGCAAAAAGGATTCCACTCTAGGTAGTCTTCCGAGTCTAGAGTGAATCTTATTCTCTGTTTATATGTATATACTATGAGACCAGCCAATGTCTGCACCTCGTTTGTACGTGAACTTTAACCTAAATCCTGTGTACGAGACTCCTGTTGTGTGGCTACTTGATGAGGTACCAGAGAGACGTCATATGGAAATGTCTGATCGTGCAGAGGAGTAGTAGATGATGTTCTACCTTTTGATGACATTCCGCCTGACTTTAGTTTTGAAGACTTAGAACGTACTTTCCCTCGCTTTAGTAGTTTAGAGGGACTAGGTGAGTATAGAGTCTAGGCTAGCCTGGGCGCCAGCTTAGGGACTTCTTGAACAGGTCAGGGCCTGGGATGTTGTATGTATATATATGTATATAGATATTATTTAGCTATATCTATGGGTGTTCTAACTAAAAGTCTATACTCTAATAATGGCTGGATCACGGAATGTTATCAACTGCTTGAGATGTATTTATGTGTGGTTATTTATAATTGTTTTATCTATTATTATTTGTGAATTGATTATGAATGATTCTGTTTATTAATCCAAACGTTTTCAAAAAAAAAAAAGTACCTCGAAAAATAACTACGCTTTTAATAACGAATCATGGTCATATAATAAATAATGGATAATAATTAGGAAGACAAGTTGGTAGCGCTCAGTTTCTAGTATGATCATGACGTGCCAAAAATTGGGTCGTTACATATCATTCTCAAGCAAGGACTTCATTTCTTCTTGCATAGCTTCAAGCCATTGAGCTTTGCTTTCATCTTCAACAGCCTCTCCAAAGCATTCAGGTTCTCCCCCATCAGTCAACAAAACAAACTCATGTGGAGAATACCTTGACGAAGGCTTCTTCTCTCTTGTAGACCTTTTGAGTGCATTTGCAGGAATTTCTAAAGCTGGTTGTTTATCTTGATCATCATCACCAACTCCATTAAGTATTGGATCAACTGTTCCATATTCACCTTCACTTGTATCATGCTCATTATTTTGAGCTTCAACTCTACCATCTTCCACCATAGGCATAGAGGGAGTAATATCCAAGTCAGAAAAATCATCACTAGGCTGAACCATTGGCTTCTACGCATTATCAACATCCTTCAATGTTTGGTCTCCAACAAAGACAACATCTCTACTCCGAATCACCTTCTTGCTAACAGGATCATAAAACCTGTAACCAAACTCATCCATACCATAGCTAATAAAAATACACTACCTAGTTTTTACATCAAGTTTGGATCTCTCATTTTTGGAAATATGAACAAAAAACTTTACATCCAAAGACTCTTAAATGATAATAAGAAACATCTTTACCTGACTATACCTTCTCTGGCACTTCAAGCAAGAGAACACATGGTGTCTGGTTCAAGACATGAACAACAGTGCTCAAAGTTTCACCCCAAAAGGATTTTGCCAATCCAAATTGTGACAATAAGCACCTAACTCTTTCAACCAATGTTTTATTCATCCTTTTAGCCAAGCCATTCAACAGAGGAGTCTTTGGAGGAGTCTTCTGATGTCTTATACCATGCTCTTTACAATAAGTATCAAATGAACCTGAGTACTCACCATCATTATCAGTACGAATGCATTTCAACTTCTTCCCAGTTTCTCTTTCAATAGAAACTTGAAATTGCTTGAACACATTCAAAACTTGATCTTTGGTCTTCAAAGTGTAAATCCATAATTTTCTAGAATGATCATCAATAAACATTATAAAATAGATATACCCTCCAAGTGTTCTTGTCTTCATCAGTCCACATACATCAGAATGCACCAAGTCAAGTATCTGCGGCTTCTTTGAAGGTGGATAGCTCTTGAAAGAAACCTTGTTTTTGTTTTTCAACAAAGCAATGGTTACACTTTTGCAAAGCAACCTTGCAACCAGATAAAAGATTCCTCTTGGATAACATATTCATGCCTTTCTCACTCATATGGCATAATCTCTTATGCCATAAATCAATTCCATTAACAAACTCAGCATCATTAACAACATCTTTCACAATCTTTGCTTGAGTTAAATAAAGAGTAGAGTGTCGTGTACCTCTAGCAACAACCATGGAATCCTTGGTGAGCTTCCAACTATCACGAGAAAATGAGCTATCCAAGTCTTCATCATACAACTTACCAACAGAAAGTAAGTTCAACCGAATATCTAGAACATGCTTCACATGCTTCAAAGTCAACTTAGTACCGTTTGAGGTTTCTAAGCAAACCTGTCTAACATTGGCACATTTTGTAATACCTTGATGAGCCATTTTCACATCACCAAAATCAACAAGAGTATAAGACGTAAACAAATTCCTCCTAGATGTAACATAAATAGAAGCATCACCATCAATCACCCAACTAGTGCTATTATCAACAAGGTTAATAGATTCAAACTCCTCAACAAGAAAAAAATCATCATGAGTTATATTGACCTTGTCTTCCTTACTACCATCATCTTTATTTGTGATCTTGTCTTTACTTGCCTTGGCTTTCTCCTTCTTTAGCTGCCAACAAAATTTTTTCACATGTCCCTTTTGACCACAATGATGGCACTCAATATTTTTATACTTTCTTCGAGACTTGCTTCTGCTTTGATTTCTACTTTTAGGACCTCGACTTTTGTTTCTCCTCCTAGATTCAGAAACAAGAACATCTGAATGTGTAGTCGATGTACCTTATGACTTTCTTTTCATTTCTTCATTCAAAATACTGCTCTTGGCAAGATCCATAGAGATTACACCATTAAGAGCAGAATTGGACAATGATATTCTGAGAATTTTTCACGAGTCTGGTAAAGAGTCAAGAAGTAACAATTCTTGAACCTCTTCATCAAACTTGATATCCATGGAAGACAACTGATTCATTATTCCTTAGAATTTATTCAAATGATCTGTCATTGATATTCCATCTGTATATTTCAAAGCCAACAACTACTTGATAAAAAATATCTTGTTATTTCTAGTTTTTCGAGCATACAACTGTTGAAGTTCAATCCAAAGGGTCTGAGCATGTGTCTCTCTAATAATATGGTTCAACACATTATCATCAACCTACTGCCTAATATATCCACAAACTTGTCTATGCAACAAAGTTCAATCATCATCAGATTTATCATTAGGCTTCTCTGTACCAAAAATTGGTTGATGAAAATTCTTAGCATAAAGCAAATCTTCCATCTTTGACTTCCACAAATCATAATTAGGACCATTAAGAGTGATCCTCCTACTAGTATTAGTATTAGCTTTCATTGTTCACAGAATCACAAGCCCAGAAAAATACCAATAAGTTTTGATACCACTGCTAGGGATATGGTAGTATGACCCACCTGAGTACTTTTATTAAGAGAAGATATTGCATACTGAAAATTTTTTAAAAAGCCACTTAAAAAATGAAAACATTTAAGGAGTTAGAAATTTTTATTTATATTGGCCAATAATTTCAATCAAACACATCTTTTACGAGTGCATTTTGATATATTTTTTGTAACATCCTACTACACAGAGTCTTATGCTTAAGTCATAAAACTAAGATGATGAGGTATTACAACATCTAAAAATAAAAATATACATACAAAATAGTTGAAAAAATTTTATATCTAGGAGCCTTTGAAGGAAAATTTAAAACAAAAGTCGTAACACTTATGTAAACGGAAACTTGCGTGCAAAGAAGCATAAGATACATATATAGGAATAAGAAAATGGGAGTGTTAAAGATACAATTAACAAGGTTTCCAACTCGGTTCGCGAAGATAAACCGGCCAAAGCATATAAGTATATATATACATATATATAAGAGAATCCTAAAATGACCCAAAGCAGAAAAGACAACCTATTTCTCCGAGTCAACCTCTAAGAGGGACAATCATAAAATACAGGGTGGAGAATCTATATACATATATAAATATAAACAAAATACGTCCCTGAGTCCCAAGAGTTCTTCGCTTCATCAGAGTCTCCAGAATACAGGGTGGTGCTTCTCAACCTGCATCTGAAAAATACAGAATATGTATAGGATGAGAACCAGGGGTTTTCAGTATAGTTGAGGTGCCATAATATATAGTAAATAAGGTCCTGGAAAAGTCAGAGGCAATCCTAGAACTTCGATACTCAGATTATAAAACCTAAAGGAACAAACTGAACCATAAATTTGGTTATAACTCCCTAAGGTACCCAAGTCAAACTATAACCCTAACTCTGCAGTTTAACTTCTGTCTCCTTTAACTCTAACCCTTGGTTTCACTTTCAAATAACATAATATTCTATATATTTTACCGCTTACTACTAAATTATTGTTAAACAACCCTTACCACTGACGCAACCAGTCACGACCTATGGCCCAAATCAAACCAGCTCGGCCTCTGGCCCAAATAAACTCAACCCGACCTTTGGCCCATTTCAAATCAAATCAACATTATCACCTGTCCACCACCAAGGTACTCAAGGCATAAAGACAATCACAAACACAAGCAAATAAAAGGCAAACACATTTAAAGAACAATTACAGCAAGTATCACAGTTATCAGTTAAACAGAATTTATTAGATAGGCAAACCAAAACAATTATGCACACCCAAACAAAGCAAACAAATGCAACATGATGCATGCCTGTCCTATTGGCCGTGAGCTCATGTGTCGGTTAAACTTCCAAAACCCGACACATCCGGTAGCTAACCCGGCATTTGTCTCTAGGTTGCGCATCTCTAGGAGGATTATAAACGAAGGAGAGTGCCTTTCCACATCGAAGAAGTGTGCCTTTCCACCTTCTCCTAGAGGATATACGAAGGAGAGTGCCTTTCCACATCGAAGGAGTGTGCTTTTTCACCTTGCAACCAGAGAAGAATGTGGGAAAAACAATACGAAAGAGAATGCCTTTCCACTTTCCCCCACATCCCCATCATGACAAGAGAGGGAACTTTCGTCCTCAACTTTCCATCCGAATACATTTTCAATTTAACGAGCAAGCGGGATCGCACCCAAACCTTGCCATCTCGACCATTCCGGTCACACACACATCTCGACCATTCCGGCCACACACAGTCATCCCTAATCTCATCATTAACATTTCAATTCAGTTACTCTAAACCATCCTTGACTTTTTGCACTAAACTTCTGAAGGGCATAATTCTTTCGTTTTAAAATATTTTCCATCCGTTCTTCGAACAACGTAAACTTCATGGATCCAATTTTTATATAAAATAAGTTTGAAACAATTTGGGGATTCGAAAGCTGAGTTATGGCTTGCTGAAGTTCGGACAAAAATTAGTTTTTTACAAAGTTCTTAAACCTCTACTTTCACAAAAAATAAACTCAATATTAACTTTCTATACACATAAACAACACCACAACATACCATTTCAGCCTTACAACCCCACATT
This sequence comes from Arachis ipaensis, assembly GCF_059453495.1. NCBI lineage: Eukaryota > Viridiplantae > Streptophyta > Magnoliopsida > Fabales > Fabaceae > Arachis > Arachis ipaensis. The sequence continues at coordinate 118,945,587 of NC_142444.1, read as the reverse complement.
CTACCAAATAAATCATACCTCAATCAATCACACTTATCCCAATTAATCTCAATTATACACACAATTCTCAATTTATCAATATTCATATACTCTTGTTCATTTTTCTCATTCATCACCATCAAAATCACCATTCATCAACCAAGTTCACCAACCACAACCACATTCACATCATGATTCATTAAATCTAATCAAGCATCATCAATTCTACATGTGTCAACTAAATCACTAAACACGCTCCAAACTTGTAATTCAACTTATCCTAGGTCGTCTAGCCTAAGTTTTCACAAGACATTATATATTAAATACGAGAAATCAAAACCATACCTTGGCCAATTTTTCGATAACCCGGAACACCTCAAGTATTTTCGAACCACAAGCTCCACAACTCCAGCCCCCTCACCAACGATACCCGGCCTCCAAAGCTAATCCTCTAGCTTCCAATTTCTCAAATTAACTCCAACCGATAACCAATTTCAATCTAACATCACAATTATCACTATAATCAATATAGAGTTCACTAAATCAACATCTCACAAAGGGTTAGAGGGTTCTTACCTTGCCCATAGCTCAAGTGAGTCAAACCCAACAAAAACCCGCAAGCTAACTCGAACCTAAACACCGAAATCATACAAAATTCAACATGCATTCATATTGAATTTCGAAAATGAAGTGGGAAGATCTGGGTGTACTAGATTGAATTTCTTACCAAATTAGTTAGTGAGCTTTGTAGAGAATTCTGAGATGAACGCGTGGCCGCTGACGGCTCGTCAATCAAGCTCCGGATTAAGTTACAAGGATTTGAAGTTGAATTGAAATTAAAACCTAAGTTTTTTCTCCTCCTTACCTTGCATGGCTTCAGCGTTCTTGGATGAAGAGAAGAAGAGAATTGGTACTTCTTATATGTGGTTGGGCTGATGGATTGGGCATTGGGCCCATTTTGGGCCCGGTTCAACTGATTCGGTCTGTTCGACCCAATCTTGAGCCAAATTCTTTAAAATTAGTGTCAAAATTCTTGTTTTATTTAGTTCTACCTCACTAAATCATAAAATTTTATTTTCTAATTTATTTGATTAATAATTAATTTATTAACTAATTATTCACCAATTACTCGGGGTTTACATTTTTTTAATATTAGCTTATAAAAATAGATTGATGATTAAATACTGATAAAAAGGAACAAAATATGTTAAGTTATATTTGAAAGAAAAATTGAAACTGAAAAACAGAGACTGAGAGATAAAGATTGAAAGATTGAAATCAAACTAATAAATCCCTATAATGTATTTGATATAAAATATACCGAATATAATTAAGTTATGTCTAAGTATTATGTTTAATTTAAGATAAATATAAAGATTGATGGATAGATTTGAAATTTAAAAAATTAAATAAGAATATTTTTGGAAAGAAATATTAAAGTTTCAGTCTCCAATTCTAGATATTTTAATTTCTTCTATTCCCGCTTTTTGTAAGACCCGGTCAATTAACGGCTAACTAACCCATAAAATGAGAATTTATTCTAGAAAGCCAAAAAATGTTATTTTTATGGCTAAATGTGATAGAAGAAATTGAGACGAGAATTTCGGTACCAATTTTATAGAAATCGGACCAAGATTGGATCGAACGGGCCAAATCGGTCCAACCGGACCCAAAGTGGGCCCTTGGCCCAACATAACTAAACCCTAAAATCCTCATTTCAGCACTCTCTCTCCTCATTTGAGACAATAAACACGCTGAAATGGAGGCCATGGAGGGAAGAACACTCTCTCAAGTTCTATCTCTCACTTGATCTTCAAACCACCATAACTTTTGATCTAGAGCTCCGATTGCCGCTCCGTTTGCGGCCACGCGTTCATCGCGGAGAGCTTTACAAAACCCATACAATTAACCTTGAGGTAAGCCACGTTTTACTGTTCGAAATTCCAGCCCTTGATTTCGAGTTTCATGAGTAAAAATGTTGAGATTTTGGGTTCTTTGATGTTATAGGACCCAACTCTCTTGAAGGAGAAGGTTAATTTTGTCTCTTTGGACCTTGGGTGTGGTAAGATTCTCAACCCTAGTGTAATTTGTTGTTCTATGAGGTTTGGGCATTGAGATGTTGTGTATGGGTATGATGATTGTGGCTTAGGTTGTGTATATGTGAATATTGGAGCTTGATTGGTGATTTTGGAAAGCTTGGAAGAGGGTTTTGTGTGATAAAATCTGTTCTTGAAGGTGTTGATACCTTGAGAGCTTGTGGACAAGTGGTTTGGAAGTGCTCCGGTTGAGCTTGGGAAATTGGCTAAGGTATGGTTTCGGTTTCCCGTATCTAATATGTAATGTGGTAGGAAATACTTAGGCTAGAGGCCCTAAGATAGGCATTGAATTGATGATGTTGTGGAATGGTTGAGATATATGATGTGATCATATGTGTGATTATGAATATTGATGCCTTGATTGTGTGATATGTGAGAAAATGCATGTTGTGATATATGCTTGATGAATGATTGAGGTTGAATTGATGGGTGGTGCCATATTGTTGGTGAGTATGATGATTATGTATAATGATGGTTGATTGGAAATTGATATTGTTAGAAATTGGGATGAGAAGGATGTATGACATAATATTGTGTTTATCCTTTGGCCTTTTGATTGAGAACTGTTAAAATGGTTGGAGGTAGTTTTGAGAATTTTGGTAAAATGTCAATGCGTGAGTTGAGGATGGCTTGTTGTTGAATTTGGTACACTTTGATTGATTTCAAAGAAAAGGGATGAAATTGGCATGTTTTAATTGATTTTGAAAAGAGTTGAAAGTGGCTTGTTTTGAAAATGGCACTTTGTGGTTTTGAATGAAAATATGATTTTTGGGCATACTTTGACGGGACATAACTTGGACTACGGATCTTTGATTTGTGCCAAATCTATTTAGAAATGAAATTGGATCCGGGATGTCCATGCCGTTCGAAGAACGGGTGAAAAATGATTTAAAATGAGAGAGTTATGACCGTCGGAAGATTGGGGGTTGAATCTGTGAATTCTGCAGCTTTTAACTTAGAAAATTTTTAGCAGAATGACCCCTCGCGCGTAGGCGCACTTGGTGCGTATGCACCGTTCTTCGAGAAAGCATCATCCACGCGTGCGCGTGGAGTGCGCGTACGCGTGGCCCTGTTTTCATCCCAAAGTTGATTTTTGAGTTTTAAAAGCCAAACTTCATACTTCTAAGCCTCCAATCTCACCACTTATGTCTTAAATCATTATGATATGCCTAGCATGAGAAAAAGGGCTAGTGAATGTGGTAACTTGCGAGTGAAGCAAGGGAAAAATGAATGATCCATGAGGATCAAAGATGATTATGTGAGATGTGGAGGATGGCGATGGAAGTGCTTGTTATGCCATGGGCCGAATGGCCGTAATTGTTAATGAATTGGCTGGTTATGGATTTAACCGTGAGCCGGATGGTTGGATTATGCCGTGTGGCGGCGGAGCCATGTTTATGGCTAAGTATAAATGCATATATGCTGTTGAATGAATTGTGAATGTTGGCACTTCCACCATTGGAGATGAGGGTTTCCCTGGGTAGTAGCAGTGGCTAGCCACCACGTGCTCCAGGTTGAGACTCGAAGCTCTTTTGACCCTATGTCGTAAGTGTGGCCGGGCACTGTGAAAGGCCCGGATGAGCTCGCCCCCGTAAATATTCACCAGTGAGGGTGATGGATATGGATCATGATTATGATCAAGTTTATGATGAGTATAACTCGAGTTGGGGATGCACGACAGAGGGACAGTCCAATGGCTAGCTACCAGGACTTGTCGGGTTGGCTCTATAACCGACAGATGATATCATCAGCCACTAGGGACAGGCATGCATCATAAGCATACTACATGAATTGTTTGAGATTGCCTATTTGACTGCATATTACTTGCTAATTGTCTAAATGCCTTATCTGTTCCTATTTGTAAATCTCTTGTCTGATATAACTATGTTTGCTATATTATACTCCTGCTGGTGGTTGGGAGGTCTGAAGGAATTGGAAAGGGAAGTATTAGTTAGACTGAAGAATCTTTAGTCAGTTGCCACTTACGGTTTAGCTTGTTTATAAGCTTTGATATTATCTGGAGGAAGCTCTAGGATTGCCTTCGGCTTTCCTCTATTATTATGTATTATATATGTGGAAGCTGTTACCGTGCTGGGGACCTCTGGTTCTCACCCATGCGGATTTTGTGGTTTTCAGATGCAGGACGCGAGGCTTCTCGTTGAGGCATGCTGGAGACTTCTGGATTAGCGAAGATCCTTTGTTTTCGGGACTCTGTTTTGGGTTATATATCTTGTTTAGATACTTTTATCTCCATTAAATAATACAAACTGTGATGACTCCTTCTAGAGGGGATTTTTGGAGAATAGGTTTTCTGTATTTGTGTCCCTTTGGGTTTCCTTTGGGGTTTCCTTATTTTATCATATGTATATATTGTTATGCTCGGACCGGTTCTCTTCGCAGCCGGGTTTTGAGTCTTGATATTCTTGTTTTTGACACTCTATATATATGATCTCGCATTCGCTTATCCTTTACTCGTTACGTTATCGATCGGAGTGTTGCGCTTTCGAGTTACGGTTTTTGTTTACCCCTTTTTCTACAAAGGCTCCTAGTTATAATCAATTATTCATACTACTATACGTACTAAATTTTTGTTTTAGAGGTCGTAATACCTTGCCATCTCTGAATTATGACTTAAGCATAAGACTTTGTATGGTAGGGTGTTACATTATGGTATCAGAGCAGTTCGTTCCTGTAGAGTCTGAGGAATGGACTGACTATGCTTCTGTGCATTCTCTGTATGTGTGTTATGTGCTGTTAGTATATCTACTTGATATAGTTGGCATAAACGTTCATGAGCATGCATTTAGGACTTTGAAGCACTAAACTTCCGATATTGAGACTGATCAACTTAATATCGATTGTTTGGTGTGTATAGGAACCAGATGGCGCCTCGTGGACGCGGTAGAGGCCGTGGGAGAGGACATACGAATGCTCGTGCGCCGGAGACTAACCCTAATAACCCGGTGAACTTTATGACTGCGTTGGAGAACATGGCTGCTGCTATGCAAGCCACTGCTGAGGCTCTTGGTCAACAGATGAACAACCATGGTAATGACGGAGGTAGAGTTCAGGGCCCGATGACACTGGCAAACTTTTTGAAGGTTAATCCCCCTAAGTTCAAGGGAACCACTAGTCCGACTGAAGCCGATACATGGTTTCAAGCCATGGAACGAGCACTGCAAGCGCAGGTGGTACCTGAAGGGCAGCGTGTGGAGTTCGCTACCTATTTGCTCATTGGCGAAGCATCGCATTGGTGGCAAGGAATCCGACGCCTCCTACAGTAGGGTGATGATTATATCACCTGGGACATCTTCCAAGAGGAGTTCTATAAGAAGTACTTTCCGACTTCTGCTAGGACGGCCAAGGAGCTTGAATTGTTGCAGCTGAAGCAGGGTACTATGTCCGTATCTGAGTATACTGACAAGTTTGAGGAGCTGTTCAGATTTTCTCGTATGTGTCAAGGGACTCCGGTGGAATATGAGGAATGGAAGTGTGTTAAGTACGAAGGAGGACTCCGGAGCGATATTTTCAGTTCAGTGGGACCAATGGAGATTAGGACTTTCTTCGAGTTGGTGAACAAGTGTAGGGTTGCTGAAGAGTGTGTGAAGAGGGCAGCCACTGAGAAAGAAAATCACAAGGGATCATTTCCACAAAATCGAGGGAAGAGCTTTGCACCTAGAGGTCCGCCCTTCAAGAGGGGAGGTTCTTTTAGGAGGCCCAACAACAACTCCCGAGGGAAAAGGTTTGGGAAGCAGCCTCAGAATGATCAAGCTTGTACTAGGTGTGGAAGTCACCATCCGGGAGTACCATGCAAGGCCGGATGGGGTTTGTGCTACAATTGTGGAAAGGCGGGGCATAAATCCGCAAGTTGTCCGGAGAAGCAAAAGCAAGGTGCTGGGAAAGCACAACAGACTGGTCGGGTGTTCACCACCTCAGCTGTGGGTGCAGAGGGATCCGAGACACTCATTTGAGGTAACTGTGAAATGGCTGGTCAAAATTTAAATGCTTTATTTGATTCGGGAGCATCGCATTCATTCATTGTATTTGAGAAAGCCCATGAGTTAGGATTGAAGATCGTAACCTTAGGTTATGACTTAAAAGTGTATAATGCTACCCATGAAGCCATGGTAACTAGACTAGGATGCCCGAAAGTTTCGTTTAGGTTCAAGCAGCGTGATTTTGTCCATAATTTAATCTGCTTACCGATGATCGGTCTTGATCTTATCTTGGGATTGGACTGGTTATCCGAAAACCATGTCCTGCTTGATTGTTCTACAAAGTCGGTGTACTTTATGCCGGAGGATACAGAAGGGCCGGTTGTGGTGAATAATTATTACTTGAATTCGATGATGGTGAACTGTTCTGGAATCGAATGTCAGGGTATCCTGTTGTTAACCGCTGGTGTTTCGGGTGATGATCAAAAGTTGGATCAGATTCCGGTAGTGTGTGATTTTCCGGAAGTGTTTCCCGATGATATTGAGGAATTTCCACCTAACCGAGAGGTCGAGTTTGCTATTGAATTGGTGCCTGGGGCGGGACCAATCTCAAGTGCTCCTTATAGAATGTCACCATTAGAGATGGCCGAGCTAAAGTCTCAGTTAGAGGAATTGTTGGGTAAGAACTTTATCCGACCAAGTGTTTCCCCGTGGGGTGCTCCAGTGTTACTGGTAAAGAAGAAAGATGGAAGTATGCGACTCTGTGTGGATTACAGGCAGCTGAACAAGGTCACCATAAAGAATAAGTACCCATTGCCGAGAATTGATGATCTCATGGATCAGTTACAAGGAGCTGGGGTTTTCTCTAAGATCGATTTACGATCCGGTTATCACCAGATAAGGGTGAGGGGTGAGGATATCCCTAAGACCGCTTTCAGGACTCGTTATGGTCATTACGAGTACACTGTAATGTCCTTTGGGTTGACGAACGCTCCTGCAGTATTCATGGATTACATGAATAGAGTGTTCCGTCCGTTTCTGGATAAATTCGTGGTTGTCTTCATTGACGATATACTAATTTACTCCAAGACTGAAGAAGAGCATGCGGAACACTTGCGGACCGTGTTGCAGATTTTAAAGGAGAAGAAACTCTATGCGAAACTGTCTAAGTGTGAGTTCTGGAAGAGTGAGGTGAAGTTTTTGGGTCACGTGGTGAGTAAGAAGGGAATAGCCGTAGATCCAACCAAGGTAGAAGCTGTGATGGATTGGAAGCAACCAACCACAGTAACTGAGATAAGGAGTTTTTTGGGTTTAGCTGGCTATTACCGAAGGTTCATCAAAGGCTTTTCGCAATTAGCTTTGCCGTTGACAAAGTTAACTCGCAAAGACACTCCGTTTGTTTGGAATCCTGAGTGCGAGGAGAGCTTTTAGGCATTGAAGAAAAAGTTGACCACTGCACCTGTGTTAGTGTTACCTGAGCCGAACGAACCATTTGAGGTGTACTGTGATGCCTCACTAAAGGGTCTAGGATGCGTGCTGATGCAGCATCATAATGTGGTGGCGTATGCCTCACGACAGTTGAGACCTCATGAAGTTAGTTACCCTACGCACGATCTGGAATTCGCTGCGGTCGTGTTTGCCTTGAAGGTGTGGAGGCATTATCTCTATGGGGTTAAGTTCCAAGTCTTCTCCGATCACAAGAGCTTGAAATACCTCTTTGATCAGAAAGAGCTTAATATGAGGCAAAGGAGGTGGATGGAATTGTTGAAAGACTATGACTTTGAGTTAAATTACCATCCTGGAAAGGCGAATATAGTGGCGGATGCGTTAAGTCGGAAGTCGTTGTATGCGTCTTGGATGATGCTTTAAGAGGAAAAGTTGCTTAAGGAATTCGAGAGTCTAAAAATTGGTGCTCGAGAAGTATCTGGAACCTTGTGTTTGAGCCGATTAGAAATCTCGAGTAACTTTAAGTCCGAACTCCTAAAGGCTCATGAAAATGATGAAGCGTTATGGAAGGTGTTACCGGCTATCGAGCAAGGAAAACAGTGGAGAGTGTCGGAAGAAAAAGATGGGTTATGGAGATTCAAGGGTAGGATCATTGTGCCGGATGTTGGCACTTTGAGGCAAGATATCCTAAAGGAGGCACACAAAAGCGGATTCTCCATTCACCCGGGAAGTACTAAGATGTACCATGATTTAAAGGCGATATTTTGGTGGCCAGGTATGAAGAATGATGTGGCGGAATATGTTTCAAAGTGCTTAACCTGTCAAAAGGTAAAGATTGAACATCAAAGACCTTCCGGAATGTTGCAACCCTTAGAGGTTCCGCAATGGAAGTGGGAAAGTATTGCAATGGACTTTGTGTCGGGATTGCCAAGGACTAGGACTGGTTTTGATGCTATCTGGGTGATCGTGGACCGACTGACGAAGTCAGCTCACTTTTTACCCGTTCGGATGACTTACACCCTTGAGGAGCTAGCTCGGTTATACATAAAGGAGATTGTGAGACTCCATGGTGTACCTGCTACTATAATCTCTGATAGAGATCCTCGTTTCACTTCGAGGTTCTGGGGTGCATTTCAGAAAGCTTTTGGAACTCGATTAAGCTTGAGTACAGCGTACCATCCTCAAACAGATGGTCAATCCGAGAGGACGATCCAAACACTAGAGGATATGTTGAGAGCTTGTGTTTTGGACCAACCGGCGAGTTGGGATCGGTATATGCCGTTAGTAGAGTTTGCATACAATAATAGTTACCATGCAAGCATCGGAATGGCTCCGTATGAGGCTTTGTATGGGAGAAAATGTCAATCTCCACTATGTTGGTATGAAGCTGGAGAGAAAGGCTTGTTGGGGCCGGAAATGAAAGCTGAGACCACTGAACAAGTCAAGAAAATCCGAGATAGGATGCTTATGGCGCAGAGTCGTCAAAAGAGTTACGCCGATCAAAGGCGGAAGCCCTTAGAATTTGAGGCAGGAGATCATGTTTTCCTGAAAGTTACTCCGACCACAGGAGTAGGTAGAGCGATTAAAGCAAAGAAGTTGAATCCTCGATACATTGGTCCATTTCAGATCCTGGAGAGGATTGGGCCGGTGGCGTATCGGATGGCTCTACCACCTCATCTTTCGAACCTGCACGACGTATTTCACGTGTCGCAGCTTCGGAAGTACATTTCCTGATGCAAGCCATGTGTTAGAACCCGAATCGGTTCATTTAAGAGAAGATTTGACGCTTCCAGTGGCTCCAGTCAGAATTGATGATACTAGTATCAAACGGTTGCGTGGAAAAGAGGTTTCATTAGTCAAAGTGGCATGGAGTCGAGGCGGTGTTGAGGAACACACTTGGGAACTTGAGTCGGAGATGCGAACGGATTATCCGCACTTATTCTCAGGTAATTGAATTTGAATTTGAATTTTGTGGGCAAAATTCCCAATTTGGTGGGTAGAATGTAAGACCCGGTCAATTAACGGCTAACTAACCCATAAAATGAGAATTTATTCTAGAAAGCCAAAAAATGTTATTTTTATGGCTAAATGTGATAGAGGAAATTGAGACGAGAATTTCGATACCAATTTTATAGAAATCGGACCAAGATTGGACCGAACGGGCCAAATCGGTCCAACCGGACCCAAAGTGGGTCCTTGGCCCAACATAACTAAACCCTAAAATCCTCATTTCAGCACTCTCTCTCCTCATTTGAGACAATAAACACGCTGAAATGGAGGCCATGGAGGGAAGAACACTCTCTCAAGTTCTATCTCTCACTTGATCTTCAAACCACCATAACTTTTGATCTAGAGCTCCGATTGCCGCTCCGTTTACGGCCACGCGTTCATCGCGGAGAGCTCTACAAAACCCATACAATTAATCTTGAGGTAAGCCACGTTTTACTGTTCGAAATTCCAGCCCTTGATTTCGAGTTTCATGAGTAAAAATGTTGAGATTTTGGGTTCTTTGATGTTATAGGACCCAACTCTCTTGAAGGAGAAGGTTAATCTTGTCTCTTTGGACCTTGGGTGTGGTAAGATTCTCAACCCTAGTGTAATTTGTTGTTCTATGAGGTTTGGGCATTGAGATGTTGTGTATGGGTATGATGATTGTGGCTTAGGTTGTGTATATGTGAATATTGGAGCTTGATTGGTGATTTTGGAAAGCTTGGAAGAGGGTTTTATGTGATAAAATCTGTTCTTGGAGGTGTTGATACCTTGAGAGCTTGTGGACAAGTGGTTTGGAAGTGCTCCGGTTGAGCTTGGGAAATTGGCTAAGGTATGGTTTCGGTTTTCCGTATCTAATATGTAATGTGGTAGGAAATACTTAGGCTAGAGGCCCTAAGATAGGCATTGAATTGATGATGTTGTGGAATGGTTGAGATATATGATGTGATCATATGTGTGATTATGAATATTGATGCCTTGATTGTGTGATATGTGAGAAAATGCATGTTGTGATATATGCTTGATGAATGATTGAGGTTGAATTGATGGGTGGTGCCATATTGTTGGTGAGTATGATGATTATGTATAATGATGGTTGATTGGAAATTGATATTGTTAGAAATTGGGATGAGAAGGATGTATGACATAATATTGTGTTTATCCTTTGGCCTTTTGATTGAGAAGTGTTAAAATGGTTGGAGGTAGTTTTGAGAATTTTGGTAAAATGTCAATGCGTGAGTTGAGGATGGCTTGTTGTTGAATTTGGTACACTTTGATTGATTTCAAAGAAAAGGGATGAAATTGGCATGTTTTAATTGATTTTGAAAAGAGTTGAAAGTGGCTTGTTTTGAAAATGGCACTTTGTGGTTTTGAATGAAAATATGATTTTTGGGCATATTTTGACGGGACATAACTTGGACTACGGATCTTTAATTTGTGCCAAATCTGTTTAGAAATGAAATTGGATCCGGGATGTCCATGCCGTTCGAAGAACGGGTGAAAAATGATTTAAAATGAGAGAGTTATGACCGTCGGAAGATTGGGGGTTGAATCTGTGAATTCTGCAGCTTTTAACTTAGAAAATTTTTAGCAGAATGACCCCTCGCGCGTAGGCGCACTTGGCGCGTATGCACCGTTCTTCGAGAAAGCATCATCCACGCGTGCGCGTGGAGTGCGCGTACGCGTGGCCCTGTTTTCATCCCAAAGTTTATTTTTGAGTTTTAAAAGCCAAACTTCATACTTCTAAGCCTCCAATCTCACCACTTATGTCTTAAATCATTATGATATGCCTAGCATGAGAAAAAGGGCTAGTGAATGTGGTAACTTGCGAGTGAAGCAAGGGAAAAATGAATGATCCATGAGGATCAAAGATGATTATGTGAGATGTGGAGGATGGCGGTGGAAGTGCTTGTTATGCCATGGGCCGAATGGCCGTAATTGTTAATGAATTGGCTGGTTATGGATTTAACCGTGAGCCGGATGGCTGGATTATGCCGTGTGGCGGCGGAGCCATGTTTATGGCTAAGTATAAATGCATATATGCTGTTGAATGAATTGTGAATGTTGGCACTTCCACCATTGGAGATGAGGGTTTCCCTGGGTAGTAGCAGTGGCTAGCCACCACGTGCTCCAGGTTGAGACTCGAAGCTCTTTTGACCCTATGTCGTAAGTGTGGCCGGGCACTGTGAAAGGCCCGGATGAGCTCGCCCCCGTAAATATTCACCAGTGAGGGTGATGGATATGGATCATGATTATGATCAAGTTTATGATGAGTATAACTCGAGTTGGGGATGCACGACAGAGGGACAGTCCAATGGCTAGCTACCAGGACTTGTCGGGTTGGCTCTATAACCGACAGATGATATCATCAGCCACTAGGGACAGGCATGCATCATAAGCATACTATATGAATTGTTTGAGATTGCCTATTTGACTGCATATTACTTGCTAATTGTCTAAATGCCTTATCTGTTCCTATTTGTAAATCTCTTGTCTGATATAACTGTGTTTGCTATATTATACTCCTGCTGGTGGTTGGGAGGTCTGAAGGAATTGGAAAGGGAAGTATTAGTTAGACTGAAGAATCTTTAGTCAGTTGCCACTTACGGTTAGCTTGTTTATAAGCTTTGATATTATCTGGAGGAAGCTCTAGGATTGCCTTCGGCTTTCCTCTATTATTATGTATTATATATGTGGAAGCTGTTACCGTGCTAGGGACCTCTGGTTCTCACCCATGCGGATTTTGTGGTTTTCAGATGCAGGACGCGAGGCTTCTCGTTGAGGCATGCTGGAGACTTCTGGATTAGCGAAGATCCTTTGTTCTCGGGACTCTGTTTTGGGTTATATATCTTGTTTAGATACTTTTATCTCCATTAAATAATACAAACTGTGATGACTCCTTCTAGAGGGGATTTTTGGAGAATAGGTTTTCTGTATTTGTGTCCCTTTGGGTTTCCTTTGGGGTTTCCTTATTTTATCATATGTATATATTGCTATGCTCGGACCGGTTCTCTTCGCAGCCGGGTTTTGAGTCTTGATATTCTTGTTTTTGACACTCTATATATATGATCTCGCGTTCGCTTATCCTTTACTCGTTACGTTATCGATCGGAGTGTTGCGCTTTCGAGTTACGATTTTTGTTTACCCCTTTTTCTACAAAGGCTCCTAGTTATAATCAATTATTCATACTACTATACGTACTAAATTTTTGTTTTAGAGGTCGTAATACCTTGCCATCTCTGAATTATGACTTAAGCATAAGACTTTGTATGGTAGGGTGTTACACTTTTTGGATTGAAATATTATATCCCGAAACTAAAATTTTAGTTTCAATCTTTACCACTAAACACAATATTGAATCACAGTCTCCCAGTTTCAGTTTTAGTCTCTGAAAACAAACACTATATTTTGGAAGCCAGTAATTTTTAGTAATTTTGATCAGCATGTAGCATGTAGTCTGCACAAATATTAAATTTCCTTTAATAAATAAAATTTATTTATTTTTATGTGCAAATTTTGATAAATATAAATATAAAATATATATTTTTATATGCAAACTTTTATAAATATCAATATAAATTATTGTTAATTAAATACTGGTCTAAAATAATAATATTTATTAATTATGTAAAAAAAAATTGTGCTCTTCCTCTAACAATGCTATTTCCTGAAATCTTTATATATTCTATTCTTGCTTGTTATCGAGCTATACGATTATTATTCATCATTTGATATTTATTAATTATTCTTTTCAGAAGATAAAAATAATCGCTCTAAGCTTTTTTTAAGAAGACTGAATTGTTATGCTGGAGCAAAACTCTTAAAATTTCATGAATTCTTCAATTGCTGTTTTTGAATGCCATAAATCCTCTTTTACCTCTCATGACATATCACTAAAAAATTGGTTAGTTTATTTTTTATATTAATTATAAATTATATCACCCAACGAAAGAGATAAATATAAATATTTTAAGCATGACCCTTAAGTGTCAATGCAAAGTGTTTGTATCTCTCACTTTTCTTCACATATCAATATCATAATCATATATATATGAAACGAAATACAATAAGAATGACATATTTATAATAAATAAATAAAATAAAATGAATGAAAAAGAAGACACACACAATTGGGTTAATATTTTGTATCCTAAAGAGGGGACACAAAAAACGTACTAAAGCTTCAAGCCTTTATTTTCTTTGAGGTTCGTCCAAATCTTCAAAACTTGATCTTCACTTTTTTTTTTCCTTCCTCTAATGGATATTGTCGACAATAATATTCATAGGCAAAGAACCAAAATTCATTTCATTTTCCACGGGCAAGAAAATTCTCGCAACTTTCTCATTGGAAATATTGAAACCCTTAAAACCTGGGCTAGGTGTAAATTCTCCTATCAACTCTCTCATAATTGAAAAATCAGGCATTGACTTGCATCTACTGTTTATTATTAATTTATGATTTAATTATTTTGTTGGTCCTATAGTTTCGTAAAATTTTCAATTAGGTTCTTATACTTTTTTTCTTTTTAATTGGGTCTCTGCACTAATTTTTTTTTTCAATTAAGTCCCTCTTAGTAGTAATTGACTTAAATTTATAAGGGCCCAACTAAAAAAAAAAGAATTGGTATAGGAACATTAAAAAAAAGTGTAGGGACCCAATTAAAAAAAAATTTTAGTGCAAGGACTCAATTAAAAGAAAAAAAAGTATAGAGACCTAATTAAAAATTTCGTGAAACTATAAGGACCAACAGAGTAATTAAACCTTAATTTATTATTGTTTAAATGATCTATATATATTATTTAGTTAGTTATTATATATATAAAAACTCAAATTCTTAACCGAATTACAATAGATTAATTTTTTACATGCTGGATTAGAAAATACCGTGAAAAATCAAAAGTGTGATAAGAACAACGCAAGAGTATGGAATTTAGAAACTAAGCTTGATTATCGCAATGGTTAATCACACATTAATCACAAGGAATAAGTTGAGTTTGCTTATATACCAAATAATCTCCTAACTAACTTGGTTAACATAACTATTCAATACATTAATTGTTAGTTGATTAACCTATCTAACTGCTACATACTCTCTTAGCTGTCAAGCCTGTCATGACAGCTTTCGTCTTTCAGGGTGTGATTATTGTTGGAATGTTGGTGAACAAGTTGCTTTGACTGCAACTACTTGAGGCTGCAGCTGGATCAAATTGATCAAGTAACAGAATAATTCTAATCATCCATATCCAAAACTACATGTAACGAAAGAGTTATAAAGGACAAATTATTAGTGTCGCATGTTTCTGGCGTTGCCCTTGAGCAGAGTGAGAAGTGAGTGCATTGGATTAATAAGTGATAATCTATCTAGCAATTCATTATTTTTTTAATTAAATATGTAATAGTGATGAATATGAAATTATTAGGGTAATTTACATAAACAAATAAAATAAACCACAATATTATACAATTATTCTAAAATAAAAAAGCTTACATGTATGTTCGGTTTTGAGAATAAATTTATGTAAATCAAAGCTATTTTAATTCGATTTATATTCACTCTATATAAATCGAATCAATTGAATTCGATTTAGCATAATAGTAATAAATCAATTTGAATATATTCAATTTACCAAGAAGGAGAGTTGTTTCAGGTAATTCGAAACAGCTTGTTTCGATTTAGCATGAGTTGGTAGCTTCCAAGTAATTTGAGTCCATTGAATTTGATTTACTATACACTGAGCCAATGCTATAAATTGAATTTAGTTAATTCGATTTAGCAACGAATATAATCTATATAAATACGAGCAAAACGTTAAATCTTCATCAGAGTAGTACTCACAATGGCTAGTGAAGATAGTTTTTTAGTTCTTGTGCATTACAGATGGACGATTAAAAAAAATGTGAGAGGAAATAAAATTTACTGATAAAGATCTGTTGAGTGTTTTTATCAAATCTTTTATGACTTTTGTTGAGTTGCAGGATACTGTAATCCAAAAATTGGGACTACATGGCATGAAATGGGTAGATAAGTATTTTATAAAATTCCAATTTCTGTTGTTCGAGATGGGACTCAAGTTCAACACTTGTTGTTACCTTTTCATTTTTGCTTGTAATTACACATGTAGTAGTTTTGGTGGCATCTCCATCCTTCGCAGCTGATCTAAACCGCGATGACAATGGAGAAATGAGTGATAATCGATCTTTTGTTACGCTTGCTATTGCGATGGCAGATACTCTTGTTATGATCCCAGTTTCAGGGGAGGTTGGATAACTAGATGCCGTGAAATGTGTACTGCAAGATGACGATGATATGGAGCCTGCCATGCTTGATGAGGATAGCGATAATGATTTAAGGAGGAGTATTCCAGTTGCGGTGGTGGAGCATCGAGTTCGAAAACTCAGCAATATCCCCCACACTTTTTGACCTTAGATTTAAAGGCTATGACACAACATTAGTTCACGGATGTAGAATCCGAATTTGGGTCCAGAAATACACAGGATGTAACACACTCAGTAACTCCTCGAATCAAGTCCATACAGGTCGGCCGCCTTCGATATACCTTTCGAAGTTCGTTAGACATCCACTAACATAGTCATTGTCGATCGGCAGGCCTAACTTGTACGCTACATCTTGTAGTGTGATTGTGTACTCTCCGAATGACATATGAAAAATATGTGTCTCTAGACACCATCTCTCTAAGAAAGCACTAACTAGCGGCTCATCCAACATAAACCAGTGGTCGTTGAGTCTCACAAGATGGTATAACCCAGCCATCTACAAATACGATATGATTTGATCGTCCAGAGACATACCATGCTACCTCCTCATGCAGTAATACATCGGATGGGCTGTATAACAATAAAAAATTGCTAAGACCCATAATATACTTTACTAAGAACCATACTAAACTAAGTAATTAACAAAAACATACATTAAACGAATTTTAAATTATGTGTGTTCTTTTGAAAAAAAAATACCAATAGCCAAAACTATAATTTTATAATATATCAATCTTACTCATACAAATCAAATCCCCGCTAAATCTAAATTCACATAACACGAACATTTCTAGTAATAAAAACTTTAATATAAAATATAAAACAATCCAAAATCACTATTATCACTAATATTTATAACTTCAAAATTCTAACAAAATTTCTGATCAGTAACCATTCTAACATTTATAATTTCAAATTTATTTAAAAATTCTAATAAAATTTCTTATCATTACTCCAACTAATATTTCTAATAAAATGCTCTTCTAAATTAAGTATTGCTACTATTTTTAATCCAACTTGAAGAAAAGATTTAAATTTTATTTACTAACTTCTTCATTGATGCTACTAGCAATGTGGACAACTCCATCTAACCGGTAGATAAGATTCGGGTCGTCTGTAAACCCTGCTAAATTAGTAAATAATTATTCAATAAATTAAGTTTTAATAAGGAAAATTAGAAATGTAAATTTTATACTAAAATAAGATATATCTCATTAAAACGAGAATTTTGACACTAATTTCAAATAATTTGGCACAAAATTTGGCTGAACGGACCAAACCGGACCCATGGGTCCAACCAATTCACTCATTTAAGTGAGTCTCAGCTCACTTATCCCTCCTCTACATGCGAAGAACGCTGAAGCTCAGCACAAGGGAGAAGAAGGAAATCAAATTCACAAAATCCCTTGATTTCATTTAAATTCATGTAACTTTTGATCCGGAGCTCTGATTGCCGCACCGTTTGTGACCACGCGTTCGCGTCATCGAGCTCTACAAAGCTTGGAACCTTGTGAGGTAAGGAAGCCACGCTTTCTTCCTCAATTTCTTCACTTTCAGTTTCGAAATCTATAAACAAAGGTATTGAAAATTGTTAAATTTTGGTGTTTAGGTTCGAATTAGCTTGAGAAAAATATTCACTCTTGCTTATATGGTGCTTGGGTAAGGTGAGAATTATAGAACCTTACCTAATTCTTTAATTGAGTATGTTAGGTATTGAATTTTGAGTATGTATGTGTCATATATGTGAATTATGTTTGTGTATATGTAAATTGGAGCTTGATTGTATATATTGGAGACTTGGTGGAGGTTTGGTGACAATGTTTAGGTGACTTTGGACCTTTGCGGTTGTGTTTGGTTCCTTTGGTGGTGCCTTGGAAAAAATACGTGGAAATCGGCCAATGTATGGTTTAGGTTTTGCGTATTTAATATATAATGTTCTGTGAAAACTTAGGTTAGATGACCATAGGATAGGTTGAATGCATGATTGTACTTAATGCTTAGTAAAACTTATGAAGGATGTTGAATGAGTATGAGAATAGATTGATGGTTATTGCTTGTTGTTGATGTTGGTGATAAAATGCTATATGGAGAATTGATGATGTTTGCTAAGGTATGAGGGTGAATATGTATTTTGTGATGGATTGTTGATGAAACTTGTTGATTTAAGTGATGAAATTAGGGATGAGAATGTGTATATAGGATTATAATTGATTGAGGTAGGATTTGGAAGTTTTGGTATTTTAATTGGTATGTTGTTATGCTGGATATATGTATAGGAAGTGGGATTTGAATTTGGTTTTAATGAAAATGAGGTTTTGAAGTTTTTGTGAAAATTAGTTTTTGGCCGAACTTTGGCGAGCCATAATTTGGCTTCCGAACCTCCAAATGATTTCAAACTTATTTTTTATGAAAATTGGGTCCGTGAAGTTTATGCCATTCGAAGAATGGATGAAAAATATTTTAAGATGAAAAAGTTATGAGCATCAGAAGTTTGGGGTTTAAAATGGTAAATCTACAGGATTCAGACTTAGTAAAATTTTTGGTAAAACGTACGCTCACGCGTACGCGTGGCCCACACATACGCGTGACATGAGACTTTTGCGTACGCGGAACGCTCATTCGCATGTGGTGGCTACTGCCTCCCATGCATGCGTACGCGAACAAGCCAATGCGTACGCGTCTTGGCCTAAACGCATACCCACGCGTACGCGTGGCCACTATTTTCTGCAAAACTAGATTTTGTGTTTTTAAATCAAATTTCAGACTTCTAAACCTCTATTCTCATCCTTTTAGTTATAAAATATAATACTAAGCCTAGTAGTTAGTTGAAGCTAGGAAATTGAGGTAACTTGGGGATGAAGAAAAGGGGTAAACATGATGAATTATAAGAGAATGATGTGAAGGCTAAAAGAAGTTATGATGCCATGGCTATGGCGAATGATTATATAATGATTATGAATGGTTATGAATGTTATGCGGCTTATGAATTTAATGATATCTGAGATACGAGTTTTCCTGGGTAACAGAACTGTGGCTTGCCACCACGTGTTCCAGGTTAAAACTTGATACTCTGTTGACCCTACGTCGTAAGGGTGACTGGGCACGTATAAATTCCCGAGAATGGATATCCCCCATTGAGTAAATTATATATGAATGAATGAATGTATGAATTATGAATGAAATGAGAAAAACTATGCATAGACTCATGGGGATGCGTGACGAGGGACAGTCTAAGGGTTTCGGACTTGTCGGGTTGACTGAATAACCAACAGATGAGCCTTATCAGCCATAGGACAGGCATACATCATGTGCATTATATTTGTTTGTTTGCTATGCGTTATTTGGGAGTGCCTAACTGTATATACCTTATTAATTGCTATATTTGTTACTTGCACTACTTGTCTCCTACCTGTGCTTGCAATTGTCTGTTTGTCTGTCTATGCAAACTCACTAGAGACAGAGGAACGGAGAAAGGGTGGTCAGGGTAAGGTTAAGATTAAGTTAAGTTTCTGTTTAGTACTTAAGCTTTATAATCTGAGTGTCGGTGTTCTAGGATTGTCTCTGGCATTCCCAGGACCTTATATATTATGTGTGTGGCACCTTTACCATGCTGAGAACCTCCGGTTCTCACCCCATACTGTATTGTTATTTTTCAGATGCAGGTCGGGAGGCTCCTTGATAGGCATCTGGACTTCTGGAGCGGAGTGGTTTCTGGGTTTCTTTTGCTGTTTGGTTTATGTATATATGTACCTAGCCTTCTCTCTGACTATCTTGTTTATTTTGTTCCTCTTAGAGGTGTTGGGAATAATACACCATTCCCCCTTGAGAAAACACCTTTGACAGAGAAATAAAATAGACACAATCACAACACAAGAATTTAACGTGGAAACTCCAATTACCGGAGAAAAAACCACGGCCGTTGTCAAATGACAACCAGAGAATATCACTATGTGAAAATTGTTACAACACATAGACTTCTTTCTCTCACCGGCACCCCAGTACACCCACACTCTTTCAAAGCAAATATCTAACTACACCTCACAACACTCTCTAATCAAAGAGTACAGAGGAAAAGAAAAATCAGATACAAGCTTAAAGTGTTTCTGACTGGTGCAAAAGCAAATGGAGAACTTAGCCTCATATTTATAGCCTAGGCCACCCACTCCATTTGCTATCCTGAGCAATGTGGGACTAATTCAACCAAATCCTAACAATCTTCACCTTGATTGAAATAGTCACACATCTTCAGCTTCCATTGTCAACACCGACAATTCTTTGCTGCCATTGTCTATACCGACAATCATAGTTCAGAGAACTATCATACTCCACCATGAAAGTATACTCACTTGGAATTAGACCACTCCAAGCATTTCACCTTGGTACAGATCGAAACCTTGCTGAAAATTCATGGTGCAACTTCCAAATTGGCTTTTCCTGGAAGTTCTTCAGCCATCGACCTAACTCCGCCACACACCTTGCATCTCAACGCCAACCAATGCCCGTGTGCAATTGTGGACTCGATTGCCACAACTCATCCTTATCCATGGCAGTGCGGTAATACCATGAGGATCGCCTTGTGCAAACCTGATTGTATCAACACATCCTTGACTTGTATTTGCCACAAGCCAAAATATTCTTCCATCAAATTTCTCTATTTCAAGCTTCACAGCACTTGAATATCCTGACATTGTTGTAACTGTATACTGGAATAGTATAACTCAACCGTGCACTAGGAAGGGTCCCCAGGAAAGAGAGGTGGGTCACAATGGACACACTTAAATACCAAGTCTTTCCTTAGCCAGAACCTTTCCAAACAGCACTCTCACAGTGTCACACTGCCTTCCAGCAACAACAACAACCAAAGATCAACCTCAAGCCACAGGACAAAATTCTTTTCTGATGTGGAAGGTCAGACTAGGCTGCAACCACAGAGCATACTAAGAATAAATCCCACCAAACCGAAGCTCTTGATACCACTTGTTGGGAATAATACACCATTCCCCCTTGAGAAAACACCTTTGACAGAGAAATAAAATAGACACAATCACAACACAAGAATTTAACGTGGAAACTCCAATTACCGGAGAAAAAACCACGGCCGTTGTCAAATGACAACCAGAGAATATCACTATGTGAAAATTGTTACAACACATAGACTTCTTTCTCTCACCGGCACCCCAGTACACCCACACTCTTTCAAAGCAAATATCTAACTACACCTCACAACACTCTCTAATCAAAGAGTACAGAGGAAAAGAAAAATCAGATACAAGCTTAAAGTGTTTCTGACTGGTGCAAAAGCAAATGGAGAACTTAGCCTCATATTTATAGCCTAGGCCACCCACTCCATTTGCTATCCTGAGCAATGTGGGACTAATTCAACCAAATCCTAACAAGAGGTTTAAGGAGAGTTAAAGTTTTATCTTTGTATTCTGGATATTTTGGGATATGTATATATGTATGTAAATATTTTCCAACCAGCCTTAGTTTCGCAGGCTAAGTTAGGAGCTTGTTATGTCGTTTTCTTGTCTCTCTATTCCTATTTAGTTATCCTTTTAAATCTTAGTTTTCTTCACACGCAAGTAATCTCGTTTCCTGAGCGTTGTGCTTTTTATTTTGCGATTTTGTTTTACCTGTTTTTCAAGGCTCCTAGTTTATTATATTCTTTCTGCTATTATATGTATGAATTTTATTTTAGAGGTCGTAGCGCCTCGCCACCTCTGTTTTACATCCTAGGTATAAAGCTCTGTGTGGTAGGGTGTTACATCGTCCTCCATGTGCGCAGTTTTAAACCTTGTCATCTAGAAGCTTGAGATTTCTCTCTCGTGTGGGGTAGGAGGAGTAAAATATGACTGTAAATTGTATCAAGTTGATTTGAATTCTTATATAGAGCATGCCATCACTAATCGAATCAAATGACTTCGATTTAGAATAAAGCATCTCCTACTAATTCAAATCTATTTGATTCGACTCACTATGGGCTATATAAAGTAGTAAATCAAATTCAATGGACTCAAATTACCGTGTGCTACCAACTCTTGCTATATCGAAGCAAGCTTTTTTGAATTACCTAAAATAATTTTTTTCTTGAAAAATCAAATTTATTCAATTCGATTTACTACTACTATAACTAAATCGAATCCAATTGATTCAATTTATATAGAGTGAGTGTAAATCGAATTAGATAGCTTTAATTTACATAGATTTATTCTCAAAAGTCAAAACCATACATGCATATAGGTTTTTGGGTTTTAGGATAATTATGAAATATTGGAGTTCATTTGATTTATTTATGTGAATCACCCAAATAATTAAGATGATTAATATATTTCTCTTAAAAAATAATTTTGGACTTAAGTTACAGAAAGACACATATAAAATTGTAGATGTTATGCAAATTGTTCAACCAACTTATGTGAATAACAAGGTGATCCAAAAATTTGTGCAAATAAACAAGCATGTGAAATTATAAACAATCGAATTTCACAATACAGATGACGAGAACTAAGATCCTGTTTGGTTATGTTCGTAACATTTAATTTTAAGAACCCACATTGTATTATGAAAATAAGACCGAGACATGATATACTATTTATGGATATGATACAGAGATATAAACAGTGAATATCTAAAACATATTTGAACAGAGAGATATGGACATTAGACATTATGTTTCTAGGACAATGTTTTTTTTTAATTTTTATGTCCATTTTTAAACGAAGGATAATGATAGATACAAGATTTGAGAAAGTGGACACATATTTTTTAATGAAATTTTTTTCTCTTTTTGTCTATAGATATTTTTTATTATTCCATTACTACTCTTCGTATTTTCTTATGAAAAAACCCTAATTTGAGCTTTTTCTGTATCGTCGTTCTCAGAGTACAGTACTTTTTTTTTTGGTCTCTCTTCTATGTCTCTGTCTCTATTCTCTTTCTCAGTCACATAACTAGGTATTGCTCTGCCTTTCCTCTTGTTGCTTTTTATTTTTATTTTTCTATTAAATAGAATTTTGTTCCTCTTTGTCCTCATTTTTTTGTTTTTATTGTTTTATGAATTATCAATTTGAAAATTAATAAGACCTACATTCTTTCTTTTGACAGAATTTTAAACTTTTATAATGATAATGTGAATGAATGAAAGAAAAAATTGTTTTGAATTTTAATATGTTGAAAACATTGTAAATTTTATTTGTGCTATGTTTAATTAGTACAAAAAGTTTGATGCAAAATTTGGTTTATGTTAGTGCAGAATTTTGTTTGTTAATACATACTTTTGAGCTAAATTAGTTTGTACTTGAGGCAAAAAAAAATTTGGAATCACATGATTATTTTAGTCATTTATTCATTTTGTATATTTTAGTCTTGTTCATATTTATTCATACATAATACATAACATTACACTAGTGTCTTGTATATTGTATCCAAACAAAATACACAAAGAATAATTTTTAGCTATGAAGTACGGACACTTTGCTGAGTTACCGTGTCTGCATGTCCAACAGTGCCTTAATAAAAATTAAAAAATTCTTTTTCGAACACGCCTGGACACACTTAAATACCATCATGTGTCCAGTCTTATTCTTAACGTATATTCTTAAAATAAATTTAGATATAGTATATATTATTATTTATTAAAACAAAAAATATTTTAAATACTTGATATAATTAAAATAAGACATTAAAAATAATTAAAAATTTTAATTTATATTTTAATATCAATAAAATATCAAAATATTATTATAATTTATCTAAAAAATACTTTATATTTTATATGTATGTGTATTCCCGTGTCATGTAAGATTTTAAATTTTGCGTGTCGGCGTGTCCCATGTCCATGCATCATAGATTTTTAGTGTCTCTATTCTATTGTCTCTATCTCAGTATCATATTCTATCATATCCACAAAAACAAACACGGTTCTAAATAACACGAAAATCTTCTAAACTAAATTCCATGTAAATTCACTAAAATCTCTAAATTCAGAAAAAGTGGAATTGTTAACATTATCAGCAAGAACATCAACAGAAAATGGTAAACAAGGAAAGGGGAAAACGGACTATAACCATTTTTTACTTGACATAATGAATCACGTTATGCTTTATTTAGCACAAGTGATTCTCCCTTCAGCTAAAATTGCTCTATATAAAGCTTTGGATCATCACTTTCCCTAAAAGAAATCATACAAGTGAGTAAAATGGACAAAGTTTTCCACAGCATATGTCATTTGAAATTAAGATACCCTACATATGTACACAGAGTCACTGATTAGACCTGTATGACTGTGTTACAGAAATCACGGGAAACAATGATACAACAAAAGAAATTACAATTACACTCGCGAATGATGACTATGGGGCAGATACTATGTTTCAGGCTATGGTAGTGCAACCTAAGAAATACTTCTGAGGGGTCAGTTTTTACCATAATCCAAATCTATTAGCTCCTTACTCACTGTATCAACAGATGCCGAAATTATCAAACCAATGTATAATGGAACCAACAAAACCCAGCCTTGAAGTTTAAGTAGTGTTGCAAAAAATATCATTTCACATCAATCCTCTTGCATAATTGAGATCTTATAATTCTTTAAGGGTGCTGGGAAGCATCTTCTGGGATTCTTGGTCACCAGAGATCTATAGACTTCATGAAGTAACATCTGATTTGTGGGTCTGATTATCGTTATGATCATTGCTATAATCAGTTAATGCATGGTCAAAATTCGGCTCAGTGAGAACCACCACTGAGTGGCTTTGTTCATGAGTTGGTTCTTTCGGCTTTTCAGTTTCATGAGCATGATGTTCTTCAGTTGGATACACATATAATATACCAAACTTCTGTCCATGAGTTAGTCCTGGGCAGACACCCTGCACAATCATAACAAAACATGACAAATTGTTGCAATTGGAATTGTAAAATACTAGTAGTTACAGACACTTCATGTCTAGGGTTAAGGATAAAAATTGTCAGTAAGGGATCGTGTAAAAAGATCGTGTACAAAAGTATTCGTGGGTTTAGAAAATGTGACCAAACAGGCAGTTTTCTTGCTCCAAAGGCCTTATATGGTAAAAGATACAATAATTCTTGATACTGGCTTCTGTGGAGTGTTGAATCATGTATTTATTCTTAAACATATCAATCATTCACTGGCATTAGAAACGGTCCTGTCCGCAACCGCAAGTAGTACTGAGCAGGAGTAACCAAACAATGTGAAAAGAGGGAAAGTACGGATTTAAAACAGATCAAAGAAAGAGTACTAAGTACCTTGATCAAACCTGTAATGGCAGTTGGATCAAAAGTTGGTAAGTCTGATGAATACCTAGCTTTAGTCCAACCTGCATGAAATCTACTATTGTTGGATTCTTGCTTATCGTTGTCAGCCTCTGAGACACGATAGCTTTGTCTCAAATCTTCACTTCTACAATAAGCCCCATGGTATAAGCAATGTTCTCTCACTAGGGAGATTTGAGGAGTTGCAGGCAGCAAATGCCCTTCAGTGCTAAATACATACCTGTTTTCACAGGTTGGAAACAAAGATAACTTAATTTCATTGTAAAATGTAGGGCCTCTGAATTGTAAATGCAGAAAAGTTCCCTCACTTGTATGGCCCATTTTCCACAAGATTATCAGGACCCACAGCCAAATCAAATAGAAGCCATAAATACTTGACCTATTTGGAACAAAGGTTATTAGTTGCAATTCTCTCAAAACATAAATAAATAAATAAATAAATAAATAAATACAATAAAATAAAAGGAAGAAAAAAAAGACAAACGTGAAAAGCAAGACAGATGAGGGGAATACTCATAGTTTATAAAGGGATGAAACAGATAAATTCATTTTCAAACAAAATAGACCCGATCCTTGACATCAAAGCCTCAACTGAAGGGTAGGCCTTTTTTCCAGATTTTGTGAAGGATTCCAACTGGAGCCAAATAAAGGTGGATTTACCTCAGTTGACAATCATCTTCAATTAACACAACTAAAAGTAGACCTTCACTTCTGTTATTTGGCTTAAAAAACTTTTAAGAGGACAAAATTGCTCTCAAATTAACTCATGTCAGATTTGTTCTTACTGTCTCAGCTAGGAAGAAGCTCTCCATGTGATCATCCTGGTTGTGATGCTCAACATCTGAAATGTGACAATATCCACAAGGACATCGAGTCCCATACTGTAAACTAGCAATCATGTCTCGCCCAGCATCAAGATATCTACATAGGATGAAGTTTTCAAGCCATACAGAAAATTAGACAGGGAACAACTCATCAGTAACTAACAATGTACACAGATAGTGCTATAAGTACTCAAATTACCATGTCTAGAAAGGCATGTATAAGAAGCTAAATTTTAAAATGATAGCATGAACTATAAGCAAGATATAAGCAGACCTAGGATCTCTGGTAGCTTTGTACAGCCAATAAGTACTCTCTATCAGCTCAGGCCGTAAAGGGTAACTCTTCTGCCCATGCTGAAATACGGGATGAAAAAAAATTATAAACAGCTCATGAAGTATAAGTCAAACAAAAATTTCCTTAAAAGGATTTTAAGGCATTCATCTATTTGCAATGGGCATGATTAGGTAAAATTAAGTCGTGATGATAGGCCATGAACTCCAAGGTGATGAAGCTAGACTTGAAAAGGCTTATAACAGTGTTTATTGAGGATGTCTCTTTCAGCTGTTGATGGGTTTTGATCAGAGGTGGATTTCATCCTGTTTATCCCAGATTTGCGGTGTTGGTGAACCTACTAAGATGTTCCAAAGTGCCAGAGGGAAGAGATTGGGGTGATCATCCTATTAAAAACAGATACTCAACGAATCAGTTAGGCTCAGAACCATTGGGGGAACCATACCCAATTGTCTTACTACTGAAGCTAAGGAAGCCAGCACACTCTTTTATTTAAGAGCTACTCTAAAAAAGATTTGAGATTTGGTGTAAGCTTGTCGTGGGCACTCATGGATGTTGCACATGATGGGCCTCCGTGAAACCTAAAGTCTAAATTCTGAAATTGCGCTGGGCATATTTTAGTATACCTTTTTTATTCCAGAAGCTGCGGAATGCCTGATCATAATACAGGCAAATGGGTAAAGCATTCAATCCAAAACATATGCTATAGTAACAATTCTTGCCCATGTGGTATATGTAGGGTCAAAGAACATAGCCATACAGCTAGGTAGTGCTTGAACCAAGACAGATATCTGCAATTTTGGTGGAGGGGATAGAGACCACATAACTTGACACAAACTGAATGGCTAACTCAATATTTCATATTGTCACAGCAGCTTACATTGCTTGATGACATAACACAGAACACAAAATTGTTACATCCATCTTGAATAAAAAAACTCTACTTCCGATTAGTTTCAAAATCACAACTGTTGCACAGTCCTATATCTCACACAGCACTTTCTCTTATATAGTGTTTAAATTCTATTTCAAAAGGATATGCGACTCATTCTTGCATTATACGGAAGTTACAAACCATTATTTAAAGGGAGCATTCTATTTAGACCCCAATAATCATTGGATATTGTTTATCTGTGTATAACTTTTATATGATTCATTCTAATCTGTGGGAACTGTACATTAAGCAATTTATTATTGCTTCGTTTTCTCAAAGCTTCCCTCTGTAATTCCCTTTGAACTCACTGTGGGATAGAATTTTGTTTGTTGTCTCTTTACAATTCAGCATGCACTGTTTCAAGAGTGTCATTTTCAGACATTGTCTGATGCTGGGCCTTCTTGCTGCATTCAATTTTTAATTTTCCGTTGCATCCCAGTTCTCCTGTTTGGATCTTATTAACTCCTTAGATGTGGTTGCCCTATTTTCTATCTGATCGTATCTCCCCCAACCCACCCCCTCACTCCCAAACAAAACCCCAACCCTCTTTTGTTTTTAGAAAGTAGTCGTTACAGTCTTACAGAACAAAGATTCTGAACACCGGCTCATTTAAGAGGAGAAAACTAAATAAGATTCACCAGATTACTAATTACTCTCAACTGTTAGGAATAAACATACCTGAACAGTGAGACTAGCAAGATTAAAACCTTCAGGGGTAAAACCATATCTTCTCCAAACACTCAAGAAGGCAGCATGAGTACGAATCGCAGGATCAATATCACCAGCTAAAACCTTGCAAAAATACATGTTTTGCTTAGCCCTAGCTATAATATCACTACTTATCCATATTCAACAAGAAGCAACAAAAAAGAGAAACCTGAAGGCCAGGCCAGAATGCCTGGAGACTGTTAAACAGCGGCCATACTATAGCAGCAGAGTCCATATTCACTTCTACATACCTATGAAAATAAAGAAAAATCCAAGTTTCATAATAAAAATACATTTGAAATAAACACACCGATGATTTTTTAAAAGAAATCTACAAACAAGTAGTCAAGTTTACAGGGTGGCATACATAGCCACAAGCTTTTACCAAGGATCATGGTAAAGATAATGCATGGCAGCAGCATAAGCTTCCTGGAATATATACAAGTATTCCTCATCTCCAAATAATAAATAAGCCTGAAATGTCATGCATGGAAGACAAAATCAGAGAACCTAAAATAATACTAATTAACAAAGCAAAGCCCAAAATATAGAGAAAATTACAATACAAAGAACTCTTGGTAAAAATATTTCAACTGGTTAATAATGTTAAAAATTGATTAATCTAACACTGGCACAGATCCACAAAAGGACTCATTATCACACAAAATGTGAGCAAAACTCCTTTAGCAACGTGAATATTTTGGTTTATTGATGTGCATTAAGATAGTCATAAGGAACAATAGTTCTTTTGCACAGAAACAGATATTAGTCATTTTAGTGCAAATTGCTCCATAGAGGCTTCACCATGTCAACTTCGGCTACTAACCTTCAATAGATACTCATAGAAGGAATCAATACTAGTCCCTATTCCTGCATCCTGCAAAATGGCAAAGAGACAGCTGTAATAATTGTTGAAATCCACATGTAGGAAGATTGCATATCCTAACAAGTTTAATATATTCTGGTGTAGAAAAGACACTGGGACAACAGAGCAACAGCAATTAGAGAAGTATTGGGAGAAGTCCTTAGAAATCTTAATGATCTAACTTATAACAAATGAATTTATTATATACCTTCTGTGTCCATTCACCTGTAAAAACATTAATATGAGCACCAACCAGATTAAGCTTTGAACGCCGTGCCCAAAGTCCACGCACTGCATTCTTGGTTACTTGTTCAAAAACTGCATGTCAAAAAATCACATGGAAGGACTATGAGTAACATCCTTCATTAACAACGATCTGAGGAAAAACAGTATGCTTACTAGGATCATTTATCAAGCGGCTTAGAACTCCAAATTCAAGAGTCAAGGTTCCACCACCAGCTGTAGAAGTTATCTAAGCACAGAACAACAGATTTTTAGCACAACATAAAAACACACAATATGCACTCTATGAAGACCTAAATATTCTGTGACACAAGAAAAAAGGGAGCAAAGGTTACATCATTACCTTGCTTTCATGTTTATCAACTCCATGTAACAAATTTACAGATCCAAAAGGAATTCCTGAAATACAAAACAGCATAGAACAGTCAATATATGATGTACTATACATCAACAACGAAGTCTTGTCCCACTAGCCACTAGATGGGGTTGGCATAAGGATCATACAATATCATTGCCCCTTGTCATGAACCATATCTGAACTCAACCTATTTACGCTTAAATATCTGATGATCTACTTATTCAGAGTCTTCTTAGGTCTGCCTCTACCCCATACCACCAAACTATCTCCTATTTGATCTACCCTCCTGACCAAATGCATTTTTGTTCCCCCTCCCAACATTTGGAAACCACCTATGGCAAAATTCCATCAACTTTTCAACAATAGGTTTCACCCCAATTTTTTCTCTCATGTCCATTCCTTACTATGTACTATAAATACAATAAAAGAGCATCCTCTTCCAGCTAAGCTGAAAATATGCGGAAGTTTGCATCAATCGAAGCAAATAACTACAAATGGTGTTTTCGAAGGAATGTTCCTTGGTTCCTATTATCTTAGATTCTTTGGAGCTTATATCCAGTATGTTGTATGTGAACATACAAAGAAGAGATCTGCTTGTTATTTAGATGGGTGTGGCTGTTGAATGTTTAAGCAAAACAATAATGGCCAAAATTTTGAAAGCATGTAGTTTATGTCATTCGTTGGTGCATTATGGTTGAATTCGAAGCAGAATGCAAGCATCTTTAAGGAATATGATTATGACTATGTTCTTAGCTTTTTTTGGTGTTCTGACCATGGCTTGTTTCAAGGGAGTTGAGCTCTCTCATTTGCATAGAGAATGATTAGCAGTGCATGTGTCGTCGAGACCTGATGTTACTATGGTGGTAAAAATAAAATAGAAGAGATATGCTGATGTTTTTTTTTTTCAAATAAAAAAAAGGTGCAAATAATATAATCCTTTCACTAAAGGAGACAGACTATTTTCAGAGTAAAACCACTAAAAGATAATTGCAGTGAAGTATGCACAGAGTAATACCATACCTGTCGGAGTATCAAAAGCTGGTAACAGCCTCCTGCCTAGATCTTCAGCTAAGTTCAGTAGCTGATTATCATATGAAGGAACTCTCATGCCCTACACAGTGAATGTAAAGATAATTCAAAAAGGACCTCAGAACTATGTTGTACAGATTTTGTAGCTGAAATGAAATACCAAATCAGTACACCATGATTACATAAATACTACAATTGAAAACAATGAAAACCTTGTCTTACTAAGTGGAATCAGTGACATGGATTAAAAAACACCATATTGTTTACAACATTGTCATTAAAATATCTTACAGTAGTTCAACCCATGATTTTCTATGTCTTACTTTACCTCTAGGAGTCAGGACTCTGTCATTTGATTCATTCTCCTTACTAGGGATATCTATGCACCATCTCCATGATATCTAAATCACCTAAGGCAAAATTCTACAACCTTCTCTATAATAAGCATTACCCCAACTATCGTTTAATTCCTCATTCCTTATCCTATTTGTTTATATATCCATCATCCATCATAGCATCCTTATCTCTGTTTTTCACCATTTTTGCAAGACTTTATAACTCCAAAATGCAGTCCCATATACTATTGTTGGTCTTATATGTGTGCAGTAAAATTTATCCTTGAGCTGTAATGATACATTTTTATTCAAAATAATAGCTGAAGCACCATTCCACTTCGACCACCTAGATTGAATCCTTTTGTTATGCTTGCTTCTATTTCTCCATCAGTTTGGATGCAGAAACTGAGATACATCTTACCTTTACTTATACTAAAAACTTCATCATTTACCAATAAACTCTTATGCTGGACTCATCAAAAAGTAAACAAATAACCACAAAGTCAATGCTGAACTACCTAGATCCTAATATGAATTGGTAGAATCACTAGACTATTATCAAAATACAAAAATGCAGGTATGTGATAATGTATATAACAGATACCGTAGCGTAATCACTGGCTATAAGATGAGCCGAAAGCAATCCTCCAAGAACTCTGATTGTCGTCTCAAACAAAGAAACAGTTTTGTTCTGTAACCGACCAAAAAGTAATTAAATTCATCCTTAACTCCAAATTGAGTACAGAAACTTGAAATTCAGCTGCTTAGCCATTCACTCACAATATCAAAACGAATATTTTTACCAATCCATTCAACGGAAGCGGCAAAGCGGTCACGGTCACCGAGTAGAGCCAAAGTGTCCAAAGAATCAATCTAATAGCACCAATCACAATTATCATCAAAATTATCTTATAATTAATGAATGAATTAATTAATTTTGGTGATTTTACTTATACTCGCCAGAGTTAAGGCGTAGCCACCGAGAGTATCTTCTCCGGCGCAGGACATAGGGCGCAATTCGTCGAGAGGGAAAGCGTTGTCCATGTATCCATTGAAGGCGTGATAGAACATTTCACGAACCTGCGAAATTTGATTTCAAATTTTCAATTCAATTTTCATTGCAAGATGAAAGTAGGTAGGTAGGTAGGTAGGTAGGTAGTGAGTGAAAGAGTGGGTACCTCATCTCTGAGAAGTTTGGCTTCGTCCGGAGTAACGGAATCGGCGAGAGTCAAATCTGGATGTAGAGAATGAAAGAAGAGTAATAGAAATATCAAGCCAAGTTTTCTCCCAGCTGCTTCCATTTCCCTTTCAACCAAATAGCGGGGATGCTACAATACTCTCATCAGTTCTTTTCTTTTTCTTCGCATTTCGCATTTCGCATTTCTTTCTTTTTCTTTTGCTTTTTTCCTCTTCTTTTTTGGGGGCGGGGGGACAGGACATCCCTTTCCATTAGATTTGGACCACACAGCTTTTGCTGAACCTTGGCCCAGACCATGTCGCGAGGCCCAATAAAAACAAAAAAATACCAAGTGTGGTTCAGTCATAACTCATAAGTGGTTATAGTTTCAGCGGGAAAAAAATGGTTGTAGTTCTGGATGCATTTAACATGTGCCATTGTATAAGGAGATCTCGTGTTTTTAATCATTAATTACAATCATAAAATTAGTTAATCATTAATTTCAATCATAAAATTTATATAATTAATAATTTAATGTTAATGGCTAAAAATATTGGATTGCCTAATACTATGATACATGTGATATGCTTTCTACAATTTTTATACTTAACATGTTAATTAAGAGGCCAATGAGTTATAACTCAAATGGCATAGTCTCCTTATACTCAATAAGAGGTTGCGGGTTCGAATCTCCTATCTTTGGTAAAAAAAAAAAAAAACATGTTAATTACTAGGTGAATTTTATCCAATCCCCTCTTAAATAACATGTAAATGATCTTTTATAGACGTGGTATATTTTAATTGAATGTTTACTTTTAACTTGAGTTAATTTAATCTAATGAGAGTTAACATCTTAACTAAAATAGGACCATTTTATAATTAAATAATTTTTTAAAATAGGAATGTGACTCTGACTCGAGAGGATTGGGTTTTGCAACGTGGTTTGCAAGATATTCTCATTACCCACCCTCTTAATAAACGACCTTGCAGAAGAGACACTTACATGCCTCAATGCCATGCTAGCATCCCTCTGCTTTAGAGCATCTTAGACAAGGACATCTCGCTCTAGTTCTTGCACCAGCATTGCATCGACGCAGTGTAAGGAGTGGCAAAAATAGTGCAGGAAACTAATGAATTTATTGCTTGGAGTTAAAATCGCTGGAAATTTTAATTCCAAAATTGAACTAACTAACGTACATGTGGGAAGCAGTGGTTTTGGGCTTCCTTTTGGGTGGAGGATGGGGGTGAGCGATGACGAATAAGGAATGAGGGAGAAGCGATAGCCATTAGAAAGAGTTAGGGTACATTTTCTAGTAGATTGATTTGGAAAAAAAAACTAGAATTCAATTTTTAATATTTTATCAAATTATACATTCACCCCTTTTAAATAATTTTTTAATTATAAAATGGCCTAACTATAGTTAAGATAGTATTCAATCATAAAGTGACACATCAACATAGGGTAATTTACATGTTACTTCAGAAAGGGTACGGTAGAATTTACCTAATTAATAGGGTTAAGTACGATTTTGGTCTCTAAGGTATAGGTTGAAAATATTTTTTGTCCCCAACCTTTTTTTGCATACAAAATCGTCCCTAAGGTTCAGCTTAATTTTAAAATCGTCTTTCGGGGGCAAAATACCATTCTCCAACAACCCCTTCTCCAACAAACCTTCTTCACCAAGATACTCAGTTTCGCTTCTTCTTTTTCTTTTTCTTCATCACAACATCAGCAATAACAACAATGGAATCAAAAACAGAAATAATGTAACAAACAAAATAAATAAAGCAGAAGAATCAATAATGTAATTAACAAATCAACAAATATTAATGAAGCATTGAAGTTTTGGGGGCATAGCAACAATGAACAAAGGAAGATTGAGAGGTTAGCAAGAAGTACAAGCTATAACTAATTAGGTTACATTACCACTAATCACTTTCTACTTAGCCAACTATTTTAATTAAGCATGACAAACATGTGATACCCGCCCTCAAGTTGGGAGTATAGAGATTCAATAATCCCAGCTTGCTACACGTATTGAAGGGAGTCGGAGATAAAGCTTTGGTAAGAATGTCTGCCGTTTGTTCAGTTGTCTTGACAGGCAGCAACTTCACTACTCTTTCTTGATCCTTGTCCCTAACCAAATGACAGTCCACATCCAAACGCTTCATCCT
This sequence comes from Arachis ipaensis, assembly GCF_059453495.1. Lineage (NCBI taxonomy): Eukaryota > Viridiplantae > Streptophyta > Magnoliopsida > Fabales > Fabaceae > Arachis > Arachis ipaensis. Next base: position 118,911,634 of record NC_142444.1, on the reverse strand, counting down.
TTCAAAGAAGACAGGGTTCACAGCTATGTGAAGAGCGGATTGATTGTCGCAAAAGAGACTAAAATGTGTCTTATACTCAGCCTGGAGATCTTTGTGAAGATACACTAGCCATTGTCCTTCTCTAGTTGTCTGGCTCATTGTCTTGTATTCTGCCTCCGATGAAAAACAGGAGACAATAGTTTGCTTCCTGCAGCGCTAACATACAAGAGTTCAACCAAAAGAAAAAGTAATAACCAGTTATAGATCTTCTAGTATCAGGGCAAGTTGCCCAGTCTGAATAAACAAACCCTGTGAGTTTTAGGTTATTGCCCTTGGCAAAAAATAGTCATGAACTCGGATCACCCTTGAGATACTGGAGCACATGGAGATCTGCTTAAAAATGTTGATCAGTGGGGCATTCAAGAAATTGGGTCAAATATCCTATAGCATACGAAATATCTGGTCGAGTGTTGGTGAGATATAACAACCTACCAACTAGTTTCCTGTACTGTAGTGAATCACTCAACTTCGTCCCTGAATTCTTGGAGAGAGCAGCTGAATATTGCATGGGAGTGCTTGCTGGCTTGGCACCCAACATACCAAATTCTTCTAAGAGGTCTAAGTGTACCTGCATTGGCAAATTGCCAATCCTTTTGAACTGTGAGCAAATTCCAGTCTTGGAAAGTACTTTAATATGGCTATATCATTGATTTTAAACTTCTCATCCAACCAAGACCTTTTTCACATTGTTGATTTCTTCCATGTCATTTCCAGAGAGGATGAGGTCATCTATATAAACCAGAATTGCTATAAATTCATTCCCAGTGGCTTTAGTAAAAAGAGAGTAATCATATTTGACTGAACAAAGCCTTCTCTTTCTAGCTCTCTGCTTAACTTCAGATTCCACATTCTACTTGCTTGTTTTAGTCCATATAAGGATCGTTCCAACTTGAACACTTTTCCTTTTGCATCAAGACCCGGTGGTGCTCGTATGTAAACTTCTTCGGGTAAGTCTCCATGTAAGAACCCTGTGTTGACATCCAGCTGACAAAGAAACTAGTTTCTGTTCGTGAAAATAGCAAGTGACATTCGTAGAGTGGTCATCCTTACTACGGGGCTGAATGTGTCAAGAAAATCGAAGCCAGGCCTCTAAGTGAATCCCTACATAACCAATCACGCTTTATAGCGCTCTACTTTGCCATCAGGATTATACTTTGTCTTGAAGACCCACTTGCAGCCAATGGGTCTCTTTCTAGGTGGTAAATCAACTAGACGCCAAGTTCTATTGTTCTCAAGAACCAAAAATTTGTCTTGAATGGCTATTCTCTAACATTCATGCACCACGGCCTCTTAATAGGATTTCGGTTCGGGATTGGATGAGAGATGCAGTGTGAAACATTTATGATTCTGGGAAAGAGCATCATAATCTACTGCCTCAGAGAGTGGATACTTGTGTGTGATTGGCACTTGGGCTTTGGTGGATGTAGCCATGAGCATGCAATGATAATCCTGCAAATAAGAAGGGCGTCTTCTCTCTGTGGTGGTCCTTCTCAGTGCTATATGTGTGTGTGGTATAATCTTAGCAAGTTGTACATTTTTTGAATGTACTAAAGATGTTTATAAATTTTGTGTATCATGCAATGTTGTGCCTGAAGTGCGTGAGGCAATGCTTTGTGCTTGTGTAAGGGAAGGCATGAGATGTTCCATGATAACGTGTGGAGTATGTGTGGCAGTGTGTGTCATATGTTGTGGCTCAAGATCTATTACGAATAGATCAAGGTCAGTAATAATGTGAGATGGTATACATGTGTGTGATGCATGTTGAGAGCTTGAATAATTGTCATTGGACTTGTATGAAAAATGAATCTCATAGAATTGTACATGTCTTGAAATAAAAAATTCTCTAGAATTTAGGTCAAATAGAATATATCCTTTGGTTCCTTGTTTAAATCCAAAAAATATACATTTTCTAGCTTTGCTATCTACTTTTCTTCGATTAGCAGTTAAAGTGGAAGCAAAAGCTAAACATGCAAACACCTTTAAATTTTTCAGATCAAGTAATTCATGAAACAAGTTTTGAAATGAAGATTTTTCATGCAACTTCTTACTAGGCATTTGGTGCACGAATTGTGAATCACACTTTTCACAACGCGTACCACTAACCAGCAAGTGCACTGGGTCGTCCAAGTAATACCTTACGTGAGTAAGGGTCGAATCCCACGGAGATTGTTGGTTTGAAGCAATCTATGGTTATCTTGTAAATCTTAGTCAGGAAGTCAATTATGTTTATCGGTTGAATTGTGAATAACCAGTAGAGCATAAATTAAAAGTTACTTGTTGTGCAGTAATGGAGAATATGTTGGAGTTTTGGAGATGCTTTGTCCTCTGAATCTCTGCTTTCCTCTGTCTTCTAATTCACGCACGCCCGTCCTCCTATGGCAAGCTGTGTGTTGGTGGATCACCGTTGTCAATGGCTACCTTCCATCCTTCCAGTGAAAACTACGCTCACGTGCTCTGTCACAGCACGGCTAATCACCGGTTGGTTCTCGATCCGGTTGGAATAGGATTTACTATCCTTTTGCGTCTGTCACTAACGCCCAGCCTTCAAGAGTTTGAAGCTCGTCACAGTCATTCAATCATTGAATCCTACTCGGAATACCACAGACAAGGTTTAGACTTTCCGGATTCTCATGAATGCCGCCATCAGTTCTAGCTTATACCACGGAGATTCTGATTAAGGAATCTAAGAGATACTCATTCAGTCGGATATAGAACGGAGGTGGTTGTCAGGCACACGTTCATGGGTTGAGGAAGGTGATGAATGTCACGGATCATCACCTTCATCACAGTTAAGCGCGAATGAACATCTTAGATAGGAACAAGCGTGTTTGAATGGAAAACAGAAATACTTGCATTAATTCATTGAGACACAGCAGAGCTCCTCACCCCCAACAATGGGGTTTAGAGACTCATGCCGTCAGAGAATACAAAGTTTAGATCTGAAATGTCATGAGATACCAAATAAGTCTCTAAAAGTTGTTTAAATACTAAACTAGTAGCCTAGGGTTACAAAATATGAGTGGGCTATGATGGATGATGCAGAGATCCACTTCTGGGGCCCACTTGGTGTGCTGGGGCCCACTTGGTGTGTGCTGGGGCTGAGACTTTAAGCAATTCACGTGCGGAGGCCATTTGTGGAGTTGAACGCCAGTTTTTATGCCAGTTTGGGCGTTCAACTCCAGTTTTTGATCCTTTTCTGGCGCTGGACGCCAGAATTGGGCAGAGAACTGGCGTTGAACGCCAGTTTACGTCGTCTATCCTTGTGCAAAGTATGGACTATTATATATTGCTGGAAAGCCCTAGATGTCTACTTTCCAACGCAATTGGAAGCATGCCATTTCGAGTTCTGTAGCTCCAGAAAATCCACTTTGAGTGCAGGGAGGTCAGAATCCAACAGCATCAGCAGTCCTTTTTCAGCCTGAATCAGATTTTTGCTCAGCTCCTTCAATTTCAGCCAGAAAAATACCTGAAATTACAGAAAAACACACAACTCATAGTAAAGTCCAGAAATATGAATTTTTCCTAAAAACTACTAGAAATAGACTAAAAACTAACTAGAACATACTCTAAACTATATGAAATTATCCCCAAAAAGCGTATAAAATATCCGCTCATCACAACACCAAACTTAAACTGTTGCTTGTCCTCAAGCAACTAGACAAATAAAATAGAAGACTAGTAGGTTGAGAAGCAATAATATCTCAGAGTTTTTTTTTTTTTTTTGCATGAAGCTCAGATTCTAATTAGATGAGCGGGGCTAGTAGCTTTTTGCTTCCGAACAGTTTTGGCATCTCACTTTATCCATTGAAGCTCAGAGTGATTGGCATCCATAGGAACTTAGAATTCAGATAGTGTTATTGAGTATCCTTTTTCAGTATGATGATTCTTGAACACAGCTATTTTATGAGTCTTGGCCGTGGCCCTAAGCACTTTGTTTTCCAGTATTACCACCGGATACATAAATGCCACAGACACTTAATTGGGTGAACCTTTTAGATTGTGACTCAGCTTTGCTAAAGTCCCCAATTAGAGGTGTCCAGAGTTCTTAAGCACACTCTTCTTTTTGCTTTGGACCTTGACTTTAACCGCTCAGTCTCAAGTTTTCACTTGACACCTTCACGCCACAAGCACATGGTTAGGGACAGCTTGATTTAGCCGCTTAGGCCAGGATTTTATTCCTTTTTGGCCCTCCTATCCACTGATGCTCAAAGCCTTGGGATCCTTTTTATTACCCTTGCCTTTTGGTTTTAAGGGCTTTGGCTTTTTGCTCTTGCCTTTTGGTTTTAAGAGCTTTGGCTTTTTCTGCTTGCTTTCTCTTTTTTTTTTTTTTTCTGCAAGCTTTGTTCTTTGCTGCTTTTTCTTGCTTCAAGAATCATTTTTATGATTTTTCAGATTCTCAATAACATGTCTCATGTTCATCATTCTTTCAAGAGCCAACATATTTAACAGTCTTAAACAACAAATTCAAAAGATATATGCACTGTTCAAGCATTCATTCAGAAGACAGAAAGCATTGCCACCACATTTAACTAATTAGAATTTCTCTTATTAAAACTCGAAATTTTATTGCTTCTTATTCAAAAGATCTACTACTTTATTCATGTTTGCTGATGATGAGTAAAATAAACTATAGCTTAATTGGAGATAAAATCAAAATAGATACTAATTACTACTATATGACTCCTAAGGTAAAATTAAAATAAGAACAGTTATCACAGAGTTAAGGCTAAGATTAGAACTCAACAACCTTGAGGTTTGGGAAGTGGATGTTCCTCTAGTCTGTGAGGTGCTTGGTCCTTCAAGAGAGAATTTCTGGCGCTTCAGTTCCTTTAAATCACGCCCTTGCTCCTCTTGGAGTGGGTTGTTTTCCTTTAGGGGCCATGATCTTAGTGATCACGGATAAGCACACCAAACTTAGAGCTTTGCTTGTCCTCAAGCAAAAGAAAAAGAAGGAGATGGGTAGAAGGAGAGCTCCTCCCCACCATCCTGGCGTTTGAACGCCCAAACACTGCCTGTTTTGGGCGTTCAACGCCCAAATGCTGCTCTCCTGGGCGTTCAACGCCCAGTTGTTGCCCTTTTCTGGCGTTGAACGCCAGATAGCTATCCTTACTGGCGTTCAGCGCCCACTGGATGCCCATTTTGGGCGCTGAACGCCCAAAATGGCCTTCACTGGCGTTTTCTTGCCAGTAAGCTCCCTATCTCTGTTTTGTGTGTAGATTCCTTCTGTAACCCTGTAAACTTATGCAAATGATTCTTTACCTTAGTGTCAGTGAACTTTATATAAACAAATAAAAATAAAAATAGGGCAAAATGCTTAGAGGATTGTTGCCCCATGGCTGGGTTGCCTCCCAGAAAGCGCTTCTTTATTGTCTTTAGCTAGACCTTGCTGAGCTTTTAATCTAGCTTCAGCCTTGAGCATTCTTGCTCAATGTTGCCTTCAAGATAATGCTTGATTCTTTGTCCATTGACAATGAACTTCTTATCAGAATCAATATCTTGAAGCTCTACGTAACCATATGGTGACACACTTGTAATCACGTATGGTCCCCTCCACCGGGATTTCAGTTTCCCGGGGAATAGCCTGAGTCTAGAGTTAAACAACAGGACCTTCTGTCCTGGTTCAAAGATTCTAGATGACAGCTTTCTGTCATGCCATTTTTTTGATTTTTCTTTATAAAGCTTGGCATTTTCGAAAGCTGTAAATCTGAATTCCTCTAGCTCATTTAGCTGGAGTAATCATTTTTCTCCTGCTAATTTGGCATCTAAGTTTAGGAATCTGGTTGCCCAGTAGGCCTTATGTTCCAGTTCCACGGGCAAGTGGCATGCCTTACCATACACGAGTTGGTATGGAGAGGTTCCTATAGGGGTCTTGAATGCTGTTCTGTAAGCCCACAGAGCATCATCCAAGCTCCTTGCCCAATCCTTTCTACGGGTATTTACTGTCCGTTCCCGGATTCTCTTTAATTCTCTGTTAGAGACTTCAGCTTGCCCGTTGGTTTGTGGATGATATGGAGTGGCCACTTTGTGGCGAATTCCATACCGAACCATGGCAGAGTAAAGCTGTTTATTGCAGAAGTGAGTGCCCCCATCACTGATTAACACTCTAGGGACACCAAACCTGCTAAAGATATGTTTCTGGAGGAACTTCAGCACTGTTTTAGTATCATTGGTGGGTGTGGCAATAGCCTCAACCCATTTTGATACATAGTCAACTGCCACCAGAATATAAGTGTTTGAGTATGATGGTGGGAAAGGTCCCATGAAGTCAATTCCCCATACATCAAACAACTCTATTTCCAAGATTCCTTGTTGAGGCATGGCGTAACCATGAGGCAGATTACCAGCTTTTTGGCAACTGTCACAATTACGTACAAACTCTCGGGAATCTTTATAGAGTGTGGGCCAATAGAAGCCACATTGGAGGACCTTGGTGGCTGTTCGCTCACCTCCGAAATGGCCTCCATATTGAGATCCATGGCAATGCCATAGGATTCTCTGTGCTTCCTCTCTAGGGACACACCTACGGATAATTCCGTCTGCACATCTCTTAAAGAGATAGGGCTCATCCCACAAGTAGTACTTTGCATCAGTAATTAGTTTCTTTTTTTGTATTCTATTGTACTCCTTGGGTATGAACCTTGCAGCTTTATAGTTTGCAATATCGGCAAACCATGGTGCTTCCTGAATGGCAAATAGATGCTCATCAGGGAATGTCTCAGAGATCTCAAGGAAGGGGAGGGATGTCCCTTCCACTGGCTCTATCCGGGACAGATGATCAGCTACTTGGTTCTCTGTCCCTTTTCTGTCTCTTATTTCTATATCAAACTCTTGCAGAAGCAATACCCATCTGATGAGCCTGGGTTTTGAATCCTGCTTTGTGAGTAGATATTTAAGAGCAGCATGGTCAGTATACACAATCACTTTTGATCCTACTAAGTATGATCTGAACTTGTCAATGGCGTAAACCACTGCAAGTAGTTCTTTTTCTGTGGTTGTGTAATTTTTCTGGGCATCATTTAGAACGCGACTGGCATAATAAATGACATGCAGAAGCTTGTCATGCCTCTGTCCCAATACTGCACCAATGGCATGATCACTGGCATCACACATTAACTCAAATGGCAATGTCCAGTCTGGTGCAGAAATGACTGGTGCTGTGACCAGCTTAGCTTTCAGCGTTTCAAACGCCTGCAGGCATGCTGTGTCAAACACAAATGGCGTGTCAGCAGCTAGCAGATTGCTTAGAGGTTTTGCGATTTTTGAAAAATCCTTTATAAACCTCCTATAGAATCCTGCATGCCCCAGAAAGCTACTGATTGCCTTAACATTGGCAGGTGGTGGTAATTTTTCAATTACCTCTATTTTTGCTTGATCCACCTCTATTCCCTTGTTTGAGATTTTATGCCCAAGAACAATTCCTTCAGTCACCATGAAGTGACACTTTTCCCAGTTTAAAACTAGGTTGGTTTCTTTGCATCTTTTCAGAACAAGTTTCAGGTGATCAAGACAGGAGCTGAATGAGTCTCCATATACTGAGAAGTCATCCATGAAGACTTCCAGAAATTTTTCCACCATATCAGAGAAAATAGAGAGCATGCATCTCTGGAAGGTTGCAGGTGCATTGCATAGCCCAAAGGGCATCCTTTTATAAGCAAACACTCCGGATGGACATGTGAATGCTGTTTTCTCTTGATCCTGGGGATCTACTGCAATCTGGTTATAGCTTGAGTAGCCATCCAAAAAGCAGTAATAATCATGACCTGCTAGTCTCTCTAGCATCTGGTCTATGAATGGTAAAGGAAAATGATCCTTTCTGGTGGCTGTATTGAGCCTTCTGTAGTCAATACACATGCGCCACCCTGTAACTGTTCTTGTAGGAACCAGTTCATTTTTGTCATTATGAATCACTGTCATGCCTCCCTTTTTTGGGACGACTTGAACAGGGCTCACCCAGGGGCTATCAGAAATGGGATAAATAATCCCAGCCTCTAGTAATTTGGTGACCTCTTTCTGCACCACTTCCTTCATGGCTGGATTTAGCCGCCTCTGTGGTTGAACCACTGGTTTGGCATTATCCTCCAGTAGGATTTTGTGCATGCATCTAGCTGGGCTTATGCCCTTAAGGTCACCTATGGACCACCCAAGAGCTGTCTTGTGTGTCCTTAGCACTTGAATAAGTGCTTCCTCTTCCTGTGAATTTAAAGCAGAGCTTATGATCACTGGAAAGGTGTCACCTTCTCCTAGAAATGCATATTTCAAGGATGGTGGCAGTGGCTTGAGCTCTGGTTTAGGAGGTTTTTCCTCTTTCAGAAGAAAATTCAGAGGCTCTTTCATGTCCCCTAAATCCTCCAAATCAGGCTGAACATCTTTAAAGATGTCTTCCAACTCTGATTCGAGACTCTCAGCCATGTTGATCTCTTCTACCAAAGAGTCAATAAGGTCAACTTTCATGCAGTCTGTTGATGTGTCTGGATGCTGCATGGCTTTGACAGCGTTCAACTTGAACTCGTCATCGTTGACTCTCAGGGTTATTTCCCCCTGTTGGACGTCAATGAGGGATCGTCCAGTTGCTAGGAAGGGTCTTCCTAGAATGAGAGTGGCACTCTTGTGCTCCTCCATTTCCAGCACAACAAAGTCAGTGGGAAAGGCGAATGGCCCAACTCTGACAATCATGTCCTCAATCACGCCTGATGGGTATTTAGTGGAACCATCAGCAAGTTGGAGACATATCCGGGTTGGTTTAACTTCTTCAGTTAAGCCAAGCTTCCTGATAGTGGATGCAGGTATTAGGTTGATGCTTGCCCCAAGATCGCATAAGGCTGTCTTGGTGCAATCACCTTCCAATATGCATGGTATCAGAAAACTCCCAGGGTCTTTAAGCTTTTCAGGAAAGCTTTTCAGAATGACTGCACTGCATTCTTCAGTGAGGAGAACTCTTTCTGTTTCTCTCCACTCCTTTTTATGACTCAAGATCTCTTTCATGAACTTGGCATAAGAAGGTATTTGCTCAAGTGCCTCTGCAAAAGGAATCTTTATTTCAAGAGTCCTCAGATAATCTGCAAAGCGAGCAAATTGCTTATCCTGCTCCTCTTTCCGGAGTTTTTGGGGATAAGGTATCTTGGCTTTATATTCCTCAACCTTAGTAGTTAAAGAAGCCTTTTTAGAGGGGTTGTTGTCAGTACTTGTGTGTGTCTGATCCCTCACTGGCAATTGAATGCCAGAGTCAGAAGCTGGAGTGACGTCAGACGCCAGCTCACTGTCTGTTCCTGGCGCCTGAACGCCAGAAATGTGCCCCTGTTGGGCGTTCAACGCTGGATTCTGCCCCATTTGGGCGTTCAACGCCAGATTCTTGCCCATTTCTGGCGTTGAACGCCAATCCTGCCTTGTTTCTGGCGCTGAACGCCAGTTTTGGGCATGGTCTGGGCGTTCAGCGCCAGCCTTCCACCCATTTTCTGGCGTTTTAGTGCCAGAATTATTTTTCCCTGGGCTCTTACTGTCCTCAGGGGAATCTTTGGTGGGTTGCTCATTTCTTGAATTTTTGATGCCTTGAGGTGGGGTATTTAATGTTTTCCCACTTCTTAATTGAACTGCTTGGCATTCTTCTGCTATTTGCTTTGATAGCTGCTGCTTTGTTTGCTTAAACTGTTCGTCCATATGTATATTAGCTATCCTTGTCTCCTGTAACCTGTCTTTGAATTCAGCTAGCTGTTTTGTTAGAAAATCTAATTGCTGATTGAATTCAGCAGCTTGTTTTACAGTACTGAATTCAGCAGTTACTGTTTTAACCTCTTCATTCATGGAAGGGTTGCTGCTTAGATACAGATGCTGATTCCTGGCAACTGTATCAATGAGCTCTTGAGCTTCTTCAATTGTCTTTCTCATATGGATAGATCCACCAGCTGAGTAATCTAAAGACATCTGAGCTCCTTCTGCAAGCCCATAGTAGAAGATGTCTAACTGAACCCACTCTGAAAACATTTCAGAGGGGCATTTTCGTAGCATCTCTCTGTATCTCTCCCAGGCATCATAAAGAGATTCATTATCTCCTTGTTTAAAGCCTTGGATGTCCAGCCTTAGCTGTGTCATCCTTTTTGGAGGGAAATATTGATTCAGGAATTTTTCTGTCAGCTGTTTCCATGTTCTTATGCTGGCCTTAGGTTGGTTATTTAACCACCTCTTAGCTTGATCTTTTACAGCAAATGGAAACAGTAATAGTCTGTAGACATCCTGATCTATTTCCTTATCATGTACTGTGTCAGCAATTTGTAAAAATTGTGCCAGAAACTCTGTAGGTTCTTCCTGTGGAAGACCGGAATACTGGCAACTTTGCTGTACCATGATAATGAGCTGAGGATTCAACTCAAAGCTACTGACTCCAATGGAGGGTATGCAGATGCTACTCCCATATGAAGCAGTAGAGGGGTTAGAATATGACCCCAGAGTCCTCCTGGACTGTTCATTTCCACTTATGTCCATGATGGATCTATGGATATAACTTGGACTGATTTACCTTTTTATTTATTTTATTTTATAAGAAGTAAATACTTAAATAAAATAAAATAACTAAAAAGAATTTGAATTTTGAAAATTTTTTTTTTCGTTTATAAAAAAAAAAGAAATTAATAAGTTAATAAAAAAGAAATTTTTGAAAAAGAGGGAAGATATTTTCGAAAATTAGAGAGAGGGAGAGTTAGTTAGGTAGTTTTGAAAAAGTTAAGAAACAAACAAAAAGTTAGTTAGTTAGTTGAAACAAATTTTGAAAAGATAAGAAGTTAGGAAGTTAGAAGAGATATTTTGAAAAGATATTTTTTTGAATTTAGTGAGGAGAGAGAAAAACAATAAGATAGTACAAGATTTAAAATTTTTAGATCTAATGCTCCTTGTTTTCGAAAAATTTGGAGGAAAAACACCAAGGAACACCAAACTTAAAAATTTTAAGATCAAGACACAAGGAAACTCAAGAACACTTTGAAGACTCACAAGAACACAAGAACATGAAGGAAGAACACCAAACTTAAAATTTTTAGAAAACCAAACCAAAATTTTCGAAAATCAAAGGGGAATCAACAAGAAAACACCAAACTTAAAGTTTGGCACAAGATTTAATAGAAAAAATATTTTTGAAAAAGAAGGTTTTGAAAAGAGTATAAAAGATTCTAACCCAATCAGATTAATGCTCTAGCCAAATGAGTTATGGGACCTTCAAAAATTTTAAGAAAGATTATTTTTGAAAACACCAAACTTAAAGTTTGGCACAGGATTTAATAGAAAAATTATTTTTGAAAAAGGTTTTTAAAAAAATATGATAGCCAATTATCATGAACATAAACACCACGTTCTAAATAACTGAGCTATAAGTTTAAAGTATTTTAACAAGGGGTAATTAATAAAAGACTCTAAACCAAAAAAAAAGAAAGAATTTTCCTAATCTAAGCAACAAAATAATCCGTCAGTTGTTCAAACACGAACAATCCCCGGCAACGGCGCCAAAAACTTGGTGCACGAATTGTGAATCACACTTTTCACAACGCGTACCACTAACCAGCAAGTGCACTGGGTCGTCCAAGTAATACCTTACGTGAGTAAGGGTCGAATCCCACGGAGATTGTTGGTTTGAAGCAATCTATGGTTATCTTGTAAATCTTAGTCAGGAAGTCAATTATGTTTATCGGTTGAATTGTGAATAACCAGTAGAGCATAAATTAAAAGTTACTTGTTGTGCAGTAATGGAGAATATGTTGGAGTTTTGGAGATGCTTTGTCCTCTGAATCTCTGCTTTCCTCTGTCTTCTGATTCACGCACGCACGTCCTCCTATGGCAAGCTGTGTGTTGGTGGATCACCGTTGTCAATGGCTACCTTCCATCCTTCCAGTGAAAACTACGCTCACGTGCTCTGTCACAGCACGGCTAATCACCGGTTGGTTCTCGATCCGGTTGGAATAGGATTTACTATCCTTTTGCGTCTGTCACTAACGCCCAGCCTTCAGGAGTTTGAAGCTCGTCACAGTCATTCAATCATTGAATCCTACTCGGAATACCACAGACAAGGTTTAGACTTTCCGGATTCTCATGAATGCCGCCATCAGTTCTAGCTTATACCACGGAGATTCTGATTAAGGAATCTAAGAGATACTCATTCAGTCGGATATAGAACGGAGGTGGTTTTCAGGCACACGTTCATGGGTTGAGGAAGGTGATGAATGTCACGGATCATCACCTTCATCACAGTTAAGCGCGAATGAACATCTTAGATAGGAACAAGCGTGTTTGAATGGAAAACAGAAATACTTGCATTAATTCATTGAGACACAGCAGAGCTCCTCACCCCCAACAATGGGGTTTAGAGACTCATGCCGTCAGAGAATACAAAGTTTAGATCTGAAATGTCATGAGATACCAAATAAGTCTCTAAAAGTTGTTTAAATACTAAACTAGTAGCCTAGGGTTACAAAATATGAGTGGGCTATGATGGATGATGCAGAGATCCACTTCTGGGGCCCACTTGGTGTGCTGGGGCCCACTTGGTGTGTGCCGGGGCTGAGACTTTAAGCAATTCACGTGCGGAGGCCATTTGTGGAGTTGAACGCCAGTTTTTATGCCAGTTTGGGCGTTCAACTCCAGTTTTTGATCCTTTTCTGGCGCTGGACGCCAGAATTGGGCAGAGAACTGGCGTTGAACGCCAGTTTACGTCGTCTATCCTTGTGCAAAGTATGGACTATTATATATTGCTGGAAAGCCCTGGATGTCTACTTTCCAACGCAATTGGAAGCATGCCATTTCGAGTTCTGTAGCTCCAGAAAATCCACTTTGAGTGCAGGGAGGTCAGAATCCAACAGCATCAGCAGTCCTTTTTCAGCCTGAATCAGATTTTTGCTCAGCTCCTTCAATTTCAGCCAGAAAAATACCTGAAATTACAGAAAAACACACAACTCATAGTAAAGTCCAGAAATATGAATTTTTCCTAAAAACTACTAGAAATAGACTAAAAACTAACTAGAACATACTCTAAACTATATGAAATTATCCCCAAAAAGCGTATAAAATATCCGCTCATCAGCATTCGATTGATAAGATGGACAGCATTGCTAATAGCAAAAAGCCTAAAAAGTTTAAGAACATTGGATTGAAATATGAGGGCTCTAGCTGTGTTGAGAATGGTTTGATGTTTCCTCTCCACAATACTATTTAGTTCTGGAGTCTCAACACAATTAGTTTGATGTCGTATGTCTTTGGAATAAAAAAAGGTTGTAAGGCGAAACTCAGGTCCATTATTACTTCTTATGCATTTTATAATTTTTTCGAATTGAGTTAGAATCAAATTAACAATGCATTTTATAATTTTTCCGAATTGAGTTAGAATCAAATTAACAAAAGCTTGTAAGGAACCTGCCTTTGATTTTGAGTTTCATAAAAAGTATCCATGTAAATTTACTTTTTTCATCCATAATGGTAAGAAAATACTTGTAACCATTAATAGAAGCTGTAGCAATGGGTCCCCATATATCCACATGAACAAGATCAAAATAACATTTTATTTCTGTAACAATGTCAAGAAAAGACAATTTCTTTTGTCTTGAAAAAAGACAATAATCACATGGTATAATATCGTTTTTACAACGAATGAATGGGTGCAGTTTCTGAATGCTATGCATCCTATCTTGTGACATGCGTCCTAATCTAAAATAACATAAAACTTTTTTATTATCTAATACATGTGCTATTTCTATTTGTTCTATGTGTGTGACTTGAGTTGGAGGGAAAACCAATTTCTAATTTGCAGGTAGTTTTAGCATGTAAAGTTCTTGATCCACCTCAACTGTGCCAATCATTTTCCAGGTATTCAAGCTCTAAATCTCATACCTTGAATTAGTTATAAAACACTTACAATGTAGATTTTTAGTTAATTTTGAAACTAAAATGAGATTAAAATTGAATGATGGAATATACAATACATTGGTGAGAAATAAGTCTTTGGTGAAAAAAATGGTGCAAATGATCTGTGTTGTAATTTACGAGCCATTGGGAAGTTTAACTAAAATAGGATTGATGTATCTAATAACTTGAAAAATTTGATATGGTGTGAGTAACATGGTCAGTGGCTCCTGTGTCCATAATCCAAGGTTTTTAAAAGAAAATTTTCATTGTAAGCAAGTAAGAAATATGTGTGCTCATTGACAAAGCATAAAAGTTACCTAAGGTGTTGAAAGGATTGACTGAGTGAGGAGCTAGGTTGGCACCTTGAGACTGAGTGTCTTCTTGTAGGAGGATATACATAAGGAGTTGCCTTTGTTCAAGAGACAATGTCACTGTAGAGCTAGTTGGATCTGCCAGTTAAGTTGAGTTTGGACTGCTCTTGTCATCATATTTCTTTTATGTGGCCATGTTGATGCTAGCACTTCTAGGTTGCTGCTTCATATGGGGAGGGACCCCATGTTTTTTGTAGCAAACATCTACCAAGTGCCCAGCCTTATTGCAAAATGAGCAGCTTTTAGGGTAGCTTCTATCGAAACTATCTCGACCCTTGTAAAACCCTAGAAAAATAATAAATAATTAATAAATAAATTAATTATGAGCAAAGAAAGTTAAGAAATTATAGTTTGTAACTTAGAAAGAATAAAATATTTAGAACGTGAATTAAAACACCAATCTTAGAGGTTTTGGCCCAAAATTGGGCAAATGGGCTAAAACGACTGAACCAGACCCATGTTAGGTCCAAGCCCACATATATAAATCCTTAGATGGCTTTATTTCAGCTTCATTCTCCCCCTCTCCCCCCCCCCCAAATTCATGAGAGCCACGGATTGATAGAAGAGAGAAAGGGGAAGGAGAAACCCTAACTCCCATCAACTTCAAACCTCTATAACTTTCTCTCCGAAATTCCGATTGACGAGCCGTTTATGGCCACGCGTTGTTCTTCTCATCCTCTACAATTCTATCTAAGTTTTGTGGTGAGTATTCTACTGTCTTTTGCCCAGTTTTCGTTTTCTCCCTTAAATTTGAGTTTGGTTATGGGTGTTGAGTAATTTTATGATTTTGATTGTTTAAGAGTGCTCTAGTATGAGCCATTGGTGAGTTCTATCAACCAATTTCGTAGATTAAGGTAAGGAACCCTCTAACCCTTGTGATTTATCAATTTCATGAACCCTAGATTGATTATAAGTGTGAAAATTGATTATGTTAGAGTATTGGGTGATTTTGGTGCACAATTGGAAGATTAATACTACTTGTGGGGCCTTGGTGAAGCTTGGAGCTAAGGGTTGGTGGAGACTTCCAAGAAGAAGCTCAATTATTTTGGCTACAAGAGGTACGATTTAAGTTTCATTTAAGTACCGTGTGGTGTGATGAGAATTTCTAGGCTAGATGCCCCTAGGATTAAGTTTGGATTGTGTAAATGGTTGATACTAATATGTATAGTTGATATGTAATGTAAATTAATGATTGGATTGAGAATTGTGTGAATTTGTATGTTTGGTGTGTTGAGAATTTGATGAATTCGATAATTAATATTGGTTTGTGAAATATGCATTTAAATTGTGAATTTGGGCTGGAGGCCGTGAATCTTGGGCCAGAGGCCAGAAAGAGGTAAGGAAGGTAAGTGATGTGTGTATTGTGTGATGTCATATGAGGTTGAATGAATATTGGATATTGAGTGTGTGAATAAATGGGAGGAATGTGGAATAATAAGAAATTAGGAATTTAGGAGTGGAAGGTGACGAAATTGAATTGAATTATGTAGATGAGGTAGGTTTGGTTTTGGTTGAGTGTAATTATGTGAATGTGGTTGGGTTGTGGTCATTTGGATGAGTGGAAATGAATTTGGCTTGTGAACATTGGAATAATTGGTGATTTCTATTTTTGGGTAAAAACTAATTTTTGACCAAATTCGGCGGTCCGTAACTCGGCCCACGGAGTTAGGAATTCTTCAAAACCAGATTTTTATGAAAGTTCATTCAACAATCTTTCCAACGGTTCAGAAAGGGTTGAAAAAATTTTTTTGTAGAAGTTATGTGTGGCGGAAGTTTGAGGTTTGAAAATGAAATTCTGCAGCTTTTTAAATTTAGTAAAATTTTTGGTAAAACGTACTCCGATGCGCACGCATGGCCGACGCGCACGCGTCACTCACTATTTTTACTCTCTCGCGCGTGTGCCTGGCCAACGCATATGCATCGTTGTATTGATGTAGGTACGTGGTATAAATTCCAGAGAGTTGTGATGGTAGCGTTGAAGAACGAAACTATCGCGCGATCTAGAATTTTCACAAATAAATTCCCGTTGTAAGTATAGCTTCTAGACCGACAAGAATTCCTTTCTTACAAAAGTTTGGTTGTCACAAGTAATAAAACCCAATAAAATTTATAACCAAAGTATTTAAACCTCGGGTCGTCTTCTCAAGGAATTGCAGGGAGGTATGATTTATTATTGGTTATGTAAAAAGATATGTTTTTGGGTTTTTCAAAATAAGGAACAAGTAATTTAAATGACAGGAAAAATGAATTAATAATTAATAAAATTTCTTGGCAAGGTATAAGAAATTGAAGTCCTATCCTAGTTATCCTTTATCAGGTGTGAAGAGAATTGGATTTTGCTCCCACTTTTAATTAACCCTTGCTAAACAAAGGAAAGTCAAGTGGACAAATTAATTTGATCCTCAGGTCCTAGTCTACTCCTATGGAGAGACTAGAGTTATTGGAGTACAAATTAACCAGCAAAGAATTCCAATTTCAATCAACAGCTGAGTTGATAAATCAAGTGTTATAAATTACTTAACCAAGGCCAAAAGAGGAAAATATCTTAAATTAAATTAAAAGCATTCATAAATAGAATAAAACAATCATAAACTGAAATACCTCAAATTGCATTAAACAGAATATTCAAATCTTAACATGAAAAATTCATAAGCCAAATTAGGAACATTAACAAGTGAAAGCATTGGAATAAATAAAAACAGAAAATAAATTAAAGGACTATTGAACCTGTGATTGAAGAAGCAATCCTAAAATAAGAGAAATCCTAATCCTGAATCCTAAGAGAGAGGAGAGAACCTCTCTCTAAAAACTACATCTAATCCTAAAATTGTGAATATGAATGTTGTTTTTCGTCTCCCTTTGATTCCTCCATTCTCTGGCTTATATTATGTGTTTCTGGTTTGGATTTGGGCCGAAAAAGGGTCCAGAAATTGCTGGGGGCATTTTTTGCAGATTCCTGTACGTGGCGTCTGTCATGCGTTTGCGTGGGTCACGCGTTCGCGTCATCTGGGAGTTTTCCTTGTCACGCGTACGCGTCATTTGCGTTCTGCTCAAGGCGCGCGTCCGTGTCATCCACGCATTCGCGTCGCTGCATTTTCGCGCTAGGCACGCGTTCGCGTCGTCCATGCGTTCGCGTCGCTGCCTTTTCTTCAAAACTCCATTTTTGTGTTTTCCTTCCATTTTTGTATGTTTCCTTTTTGTCCTTTTAGCCATTCCTGCCCTATGAGATCTGAAAATACTGAACACACAAATCACGGCATCGAATGGTAATAAAGGATAATTAAAATTAATATTTTTAAAGCATAGAAAACATGTTTTTCACATATATCATAAAACAAGGAAGGAAAAGTAAAACCATGCAATTTACATGAATAAGTGGGTGAAGAATTGATAGAAACACCCAATTTGAGCACAAATTATATCATGAAATATGGGTTTATCAATCTCCCCACACTTAAACAATAGCATGTCCTCATGCTAAATCCAAGAGAAAGGGTAAAGTTAGAATGGTGGAATCTCATGCAATGCAATCTATTCTAAATGCAAACTACCTACATGAATCATGCAATTTTAATTATCACCCACCTATATATAGAGAGCTTACATGTGGTTAATTTGTTTCATATTTTTCAAGGAATCATATATGCATAGCCAAACCTAGATCATGTTAAAGCACTTTCACAATTGAGTTGGGTAAAGATTCACAAACTTGCAAGACAATTAACAATTAAGCAGAGATATATGGTGATGAGCTATTGAACCCTTACTGGATTTGTGTTTACTCTCTAGTCACTCAGTGTTTGGGGTTAATCACTCTATTCTTTTCTATTCCTGCTTTCTAAAATTTTGTTCTTCATCTAACCAATTAACAAATATTGAATACAGACATACAAAAATCATGAGGTCTTTTAAAGGTTGTAATGGGGCCAAGGTAAAGGTAGGAGTATATATAAGGCTAAGTGAGCTATAAGTTGAATCCTTAATTAGTCTAAGATCTCACCTAACATATACTTTATATAATTTGAAATGCTTTACCTAGCTATCCAAATTTTTCCACTTTTTTATTACATACTCATGTACTAACTTTGCTTTGATTTTCACCTTATGTGCATTGATTTCTTTACTAAGCTTATTATTGGGGTAATTTTGTCCCCTTATTTACTTGTTTAACTAAAAGGATTTTTTTTGAAACATAAACAAAACATATATCAATGCACATGGTATTTTAATTTTAAATTTGTTTTACATGAGCATGCTTCCAAAATCCTTATTACTTTATTGAATTAATCCTTTCCTATCAACCCATGTTCCCATATTTTTCCACACTTAGTGGATACACAATCTCTATCTTAAGCTAACCAAGGATTCAACTTGGGATTTTTAATTTGTTTTTCTGCTTAAGGCTAGTAATGTGGTTATAGAACAAGAGGGGATTAAAAGCTCAAGTGGGCTAACAAGGGTGATGTAAAAGGTAAGCTTATTTGGGATAAGTGAGAAAAAATTTAAATGATGGCCTCAATCATCTCTTGGTATGTTTCTATATTCTATATTGGACATATAGATTGAAACAAAGTAAAGATCACCATAATAAAAAAGAAGGGCGAACACACAAGAATGAAATAATTATGGTTAAATAATGTAACCATACAAATAAGCTCAAAAACTCACAGGCTGTGTGTTCTTTGGCTCAAAAACCATATATCAGTTATGTATGCCATGCAAGTAGAAATCAAGGGTTCCCATTATTCTCAATGTGAATCTTAGGGTGGCTCTTAAAATCTTAGTGTTCTTTCTTGAAAAATATTGTGTAAATTAACCAATCATTTATTGCTATATATATACAGAGTGTGGATTGTTGTGATTCTGTTATATTAAAGTTTTTAGTTTACTCTTTTTATTTTCAATTAATCCAATTTATCGTATACTAAAAGGGTAAACTAAACTAATTAATCTATATATTCTATATCACAACTTAATAGCTAAAATTGCAACTAGACTAAATATCTAAGATATATATAAACTAAAGTGCAAAATATAGAAATAAAGTAAAAATACAGCAAAATGTGCAAGTACTGAAAGATAAATAAGATAAGGTAAAATAAAAATAAAATAAAATACAGAAAAATAAACAAAATAGGATAAAGAGAGTCTGAAAAGTGGTTCACCAAAATAAAGTACGCCAGAGATGGCGACCTCCCCACACTTAAATAATAGCATCATCCTCGATGCTCACTCAAGCTGGGTGTGTGAAGTGTCATCTCCGGAAAGATGGGCTGCTGGTGTCTCTGCGGTAGGTTGAGGGTCTGCAGTCTGGATAAGTGTCGGAGGAGCTGCCTGTTGAAGCGGAGGCTCTGTCTGTAGAGGGATATCCGGATCTGCGGCCTGGATTTGGTGGGGCTCCTCATGGTGTGGTGCAGCCTGCTTAGGTCCTCCCTGCTCAGCCTGGGCATGTGCCTCCTCCTCATGATCATCCGCCTCCACATCAGATGGCTCAGAAGCGGTGTCAGGCTTGGAGGGGATGTCGCTGCCGGATCGGATCATCAACTTTAGGTGCTCATAGCATTGCTTGTGGCGACGCTCCATACGATCCAGGCGTGCGAAGAGGCGGTGCACCAGATGATAAATGGGCTCAAGAGCAGGTGGAGGTGTAGTGGATGAGACTGGTACAGCAGTGGATGCAGAAGGGGTATCTGAAGATGTGGCTGCCTCACCTGAGGCAGTGAGAAAAGGAGGTCTGTACCCTAATGCCAGAAATTTCCTGCTGTGAAGAATGATCTTCTTGCAGTCTGCAGCAGTTGGCTTCTCATCAGCAAGCTCCCAAGGCACGTCAGCTCGGCGGCCTAGCTGGGTGATCAGATAAGGGAAAGAGAGGGTGCCTCTGACATGGACTCTGGCCATATAATACCTGATGAAACATGGAAGATACAGGTCCTTACCCTCCATCACACACCAGATGAGGGTGATCATAGCAGCGGGCACTTCTGTCTCATGAGTGCTCGGCATCACGTAATTACTCAGGATCTGCTGCCAAAGCCGAGCCTCATCATTCAAGTATATCAGCTTGATTTCCTTAGGCATCACTGTATTCTTTCCCATGACCCATAGGGCAGTAGGATCAAGGGCTATTCTCTGCTTGACTGCATCCCAGTCAAATCTCATGTATCGCATATCCTCTTCAGCCTTTTGGTAACCGTCAGGCGGATCTGACTTAGGCTGAAGCCAGAGGATATCCTCAATAGCTTCCTCAGTGACTAAAATCTGTTTCCCTCTAAGGTGCACTGCATCCAAGGAGGTCTTGAAATAGTTACAGTAAAATTCTCTGACCCAGGAGGCATTAACCTTTGTCAAGTTCCTTTCCATGAAGAACCAGCCTCATTGTTTTATCTGTTCGGAAGTGTACTGGGTGAGTTCTTCTGGAATTTTAAGAGTTCTCTCCAGGTAGAGGTTCCTGGCAGTGGCAAACACTGGATACTTTAGCTCACAGTATCTGTTTGCAAATTTTACTTGATCTGTGGCAGTGAGGAGCTAGTCGGCCTTTTCCTGCGGGGTAAAGTTCTTTTCCCACCAAGAATCGTCGTGAAGGATATCCAGGATAGAAGTAGAAGATTATCCTCTTTTCTGTTTTCCTGTAGTTGCTTTGCCTTTTCCCTTACTTTTGGGGTCAGACATCCTGAAAATCAGAAGTAGCAGGATATAATTGAAGAACTAAAGCATGAAAACAAGTAGGCAAGTAGGATTTTGTCAATGTAAGAATAAAGGAAAAAGAGCAATTGAAGCATGAAATGAGGTAAATATATGTACATATTGGATTGAATTCGAGTTAAAAGTCTGAGAGTAAAAATCACAATCCAAAATATAATAGAAGTGGAATTCAAGTTAATTAGGAAAAACAATAATCATGCCTTGAGTTAGAAAGTTAAAGTAGTTAGGTAAAAACCAAAAATAGAAGTTAGAAAGCTAAACTGGTTAGGAGTTAAAAAGGAAGTTAAAGTGAGTGGCATGGGAATGGTTTTCCTAGTTACCAAGAAATTCACAAACTTGAAGAACAATCAACTCATATTCAAGCAAGGAGTGCAGTTTATTGATGATAATTCCGATAAATAAAGTAAGTTTAAAATGAGAATGAAATCATCAATAAGCAATTTAATACTCAGGGAACAAAAAGGAAGAAGAATGCTTGCCCATGCATTCATGAATTGGTTTGGTTGTAGCCAAGTAATGCAAAATATTGAATTTTCAAACCAATACATGAATGGGGGTAGATTAAACCATAAATTTGCATAAAATTGGGCAGCATTCCGGCTAAAATTGGATGTTCCCGAGTAGTAAACAGCAGAAAAAATTAGTTCATATGAAATTAAACAGTGCTTGAAAGATTAACAAATAGCAAGAACAATAAAGAACAGTTCAACAACAACATCAAATATGAAGAACAACATATGAACAGAATCATCACAGCAAATTCAGAATTGCGAATCAGATAAAAACAGGTAGCACGAATGGTGCAATTATCAGACCTAAATCCACTAACCACATCCTAGCTACCTACTCACCTAAAATCCACTACAATCATGCATCTCTAACTATCCTATTTCGAACAAAAACTATAAAGTAAGCAACTAACTGACTAATTGGAAAAATAAAATCGGTGTTCGGTGGAACCTGGTATGTAGAAATAGAAAGTAGGCTCAGAGAGATGGTGGCGGTATGGTGGGGACGCAGCGGCGATAGGTGGCGGCGCGGCGACGGTTCGAGGTGGCGGCATGGGCGGTTTGGTGGTTGTGGGTGGATAAGAGTTAGTGGGGGGGGGGGGGAAGAAGGGGTTGAGGGTTGTATTGTGATGGCTGGTGGTGGCGACTCGCTGATGGGGCAGTGGCAGTGGGGTTTGGTGGTTGTGGAGGGAGGAGGAAAGGGGAGAAGGGGAAAGGAAGAAGGGGAGAGAGGAGAAGAAGAAGGGGAGGGGGTGGAGGGAGCGTCGACGGTGTAGTGCGGCAGTCGGGATGGCGGCGCAGCGGTCGGGTCTGGGCAGCCAGGAGTGGTGGTGGTTGGGGGATGGGAGAAGAGAGGTTGCAGAGGGGGGTGGGGCGTTTTGGGTGACGCGATGGGTAGGGTTTCGCGTGAATGGGGGGTTAGTGTTTTTGAATCCACGCGAACGCGTGGAGCACGCGATCGCATGATTTGGGCGAAAAGGGTGTTGACGCGAACGCGTCATTAACGCGATCGCGTGAATTAGGCAAAAGGTAGGGGACGCGTACGCGTGGAGCACGCGAATGCGTCACTGAAAATTGTGCTAAACGCACAGTTCTAGCGTCGTTTTGGCGCAACTCTCTGTTTCCAATGGGGGGCATAAAATCCACGCGACACATATGCGTCACTCACTCTTTCGCGTGGTATGTGTGTGGTGCAGGTGACGCGTTTGCGTTAGGGACGCGAACGCGTGGACCGATTTGTGCTAAACGCACACCAGCCGCACGATTCCAGCCCAACTTTCTGGGCGTTGGATCTTTACGCCAATTTCCAGTTGACGCCCACGCGTGGCCTGCGCGCTCGCATGGGGAAAATTTTTTTTATGCAATTATGCAGTATGCAATATGCAATGCTAATGTGGATGCTATGAATAATTATAGGTTCAATGAAAATAAAATAAAAATAAACGAAATGAAATAAAATTGAAAAAAGAACGATCATACCATGGTGGGTTGTCTCCCACCTAGTACTTTTAGTTATAGTCCTTATGTTGGACATTTGAGGAGTCCTTTGTTATGGTGGCTTGTGCTTGAATTCATCCAAAAATATCCACAAGTGTTTGGAATTCCAGCAGCCTCCGGGGTCCCAAACTAGGCATGTAAAGCCTTTGAATAAATTTAAACAGGTTCTCAGGTTCCCGGGATGTTGAATGTCAGAATAGATTCCAGGATCCCAAACTTTGTTTTTGTATCTGCCTTTGTCTTGATTTATATTTTTCCAGCCGGGCGGTTTGGAAGTAGTATTCTCACCAAGATGACCAAACATTTTTCGAGACCCATTCAATTGAACTCGAAACCAATCCTTACACTTCAGATTGAAGCGTGGAACCTTATTGAATCTTGCATACCAGCCTTGAGCACGAACCATTTCCCTTTTACTCTTAAAGCCGCAAAGAGCTCTAAGCTGGCCATCTGTTTCAAGCAAACCATATTCAAGTGGAAAAGTAAAGATAAAAGCTAAGGATTTTACCCACTTAAATTTAGTATTGGGTGGTAATGGCCTCGGGATATGTGTTTCCAGTGGTTTTTCAAGCTCTACTCCCTTGTATTCTTCTGTGAATTCTTCCACTTCCTTGCAGGCTTCTTTGGTTTCAACCACATCTTGATCCAAGTCTTTGATATCTTCCTCATCACTCAAGTCATAAGTTGGAGGTTGCAAAAAATCTACCTCTACATCATCTTCGTATTCACTTGGGGAAGATTCTCCCATCTTAAAGAGTGCACTTGTGGATGCAAGTTCATTAGTAGGAGAACTTGGTTCGGGACTATCATTATCAAGGAAACTTGCTTGTTGAGTTATTCCGTCCAGTTCTTCATAAGATTCCTGCTTTGGAGGTTGTGCACTATCCTCCTTAGCATCAATTGTAAATTTCTTGACGAAATTCTCCACAATTTTGGAGTGCCATGGAGGTTCAGCGTCCCCTAAGTCTTCAACCAATTCTTCTTCTTCTATAATTTCAGCTTCCTCCACTTGTTCCAGTACAAAATCATGCTCTTTATTGTCCAGTGGGGTTTCTAGTATCTCCTTCATGCTGCGTTCTTCATTAGATTGCCCACATGAAGCCATGGGGGTTCCTTGAGTGTCCGAACGTCGGGAAGGTAGTCTATTTATTGTTTGATTCAATTGGTGAAGTGTCGCATGAAATTTTTCAAATGTTTCCTTGAGTTGCTCCTTTGATTCTTGGAGTGATGGATATGGACATGGTGCATAGGGAAGTGGTGGTTCTTGGGGGTAATTGGGTTGGAATTGGGGTGGATAAGAGTTAGGGTCATATGGAGGTGAATGGTGGTAGTTGGCTTGTGAGTGTGGTGGTTTAAAGCTACGTTGAGGAGGTGGTTCATAGGCATATGGCGGTGCTTGTCGGTAATTACAAGTGGTTCCACCATATCTATCATCTTGGTATGCACCTCGGAATGGTTTATGACTATGGTAATTTGGTGGGTGATGGTTATCGCGAAAGGGTTCACCATAACTATTGTCTCGACATGCATTGTTGAATGGTCGTTGTCCATGGTAGTTTGGAAGGTGTTGTTGCCCAAAGGGTTAATCAGATCCTCGTGGCTCCGTCCATCTCTAATTGTTTTGACCTTGATGCATGTTCCTGTTATAGCTTCCATTCCTTTCAACATTATTAGAACCAAACTCAAAGCGATAGGGGTGAGAATTCATAGTGACTAATAAAAATTAAAAACAAAAATAAAAATAAATAAGCAGGTAAAAGAAAATATTTACAATAATCAATAATAAGGCACGCGTTTGTAATTCCCCAGCAACAGCGCCATTTTGAAGAACAAAACTCTCGCGCGATCTAGAATTTTCACAAATAAATTCCCGTTGTAAGTATAGCTTTTAGACCGACAAGAATTTCTTTCTTACAAAAGTTTGGTTGTCACAAGTAACAAAACCCAATTAAATTTATAACCGAAGTATTTAAACCTCGGGTCGTCTTCTCAAGGAATTGCAGGGAGGTATGATTTATTATTGGTTATGTAAAAAGATATGTTTTTGGGTTTTTCAAAATAAGGAACAAGTAATTTAAATGACAGGAAAAATGAATTAATAATTAATAAAATCTCTTGGCAAGGTATAAGAAATTGAAGTCCTATCCTAGTTATCCTTTATCAGGTGTGAAGAGAATTGGATTTTACTCCCACTTTTAATTAACCCTTGCTAAACAAAAGAAAGTCAAGTGGACAAATTAATTTGATTCTCAGGTCCTAGTCTACTCCTATGGAGAGACTAGAGTTATTGGAGTACAAATTAACCAGCAAAGAATTCCAATTTCAATCAACAGCTGAGTTGATAACTCAAGTATTATAAATTACTTAACCAAGGCCAAAAGGGAAAAATATCTTAAATTAAATTAAAAGCATTCATAAATAGAATAAAACAATCATAAACTGAAATACCTCAAATTACATTAAACAGAATATTCAAATCTTAACATGAAAAATTTATAAGCCAAATTAGGAACATTAACAAGTGAAAGCATTGAAATAAATAAAAACAGAAAATAAATTAAAGGAATATTGAACCTGTGATTGAAGAAGCAATCTTAAAATAAGAGAAATCCTAATCCTAAATCCTAAGAGAGAGGAGAGAACCTCTCTCTAAAAACTACATCTAATCCTAAAATAGTGAATATGAATGTTGTTTTTCGTCTCCCTTTGATTCCTCCATTCTCTAGCTTATATTCTGTGTTTTTGGTTTGGATTTGGGCCGAAAAAGGGTCCAGAAATTGCTGGGGGCATTTTCTGCAGATTCCTGTACGTGGCGTCTGTCATGCGTTTTCAGCAAAAATTGATTTTGGAGTTTTTAAAGCTGAATTTCAGATTTTTAAGCCTCCATTTTTATCCTCTAAGTCCTAAATCTTTAAAGTATGCTTAGTAATGAAAAGAAATTAGGACAGGTGGTAACTTGTGGATGAAGTAAAGTGAGAATCAATGATGAATGATGAGTAATGATGATTGCATGAATTACTGAGGATGATGGTGCAAGTGTTGTGTATGTTATGAGCCGGATGACTGTGATAAGCATTGAATTATGGCTGAGTATGTTTATGTAGATGATTAATAATTAAATGATTATGATTGATTGAGGAAGCTTGGACATACGGCGAGTATGCCGGAGATGAATATATGATTAGTGAATAAATGTGGTAAATGAACAATGATGGAAAATGTTGAATGTGACATGTAACCCCGGGTAATAGGCAGTGTCGTTGTCCACTTGCTCCGGGTATGAGATGGGGAAGGAGGATTATGATAAATGAGTTTAATTGTGGAGTTTTGAATGAATGTATGTTTGAGATGCCTGGGTAGTAGCAAGGGTTGTGGTTCATCCCACTTGCTCCAAGTCAGAGATTGTGACGCTTGGGTAGTAGCGGTAGTAGTGGTGATTCCACTCGCTCCAGGTTGAGCTTTCAGAGATTGTGATGTCTGGGTAGTAGCGGCAATAGTGGTGATTCCACTCGCTCCAGGTTGAGCTTTTAAACACCCGCCTGGGTAGTAGCCGCAGTAGTGGTTATTCCACTGGCTCTGGGTTGAGCGGGTAGTGGTGCGGAATTTAAAGTCCACAAACTAACCGGCAAGTGCACCGGGTCGTACCAAGTAATACCTCAGGTGAATGAGGGTCGATCCCATGAGGATTGATGGATCAAGCAACAATGGTTGAGTGATTGGCTTAGTCAGACAAACCGAAGAGACTGTTTTGGTATTCAAAAGTATTAAACAATAATTCAGAAATTAAAATAGCAAGCATTAAATTGATGAGAATAATATATGGAGAAACAGTTAAGGCTTCAGAGATATCTATTTTTCGGATTGACTTTTCTTACTAACTATTTTAATTGTGCAAGATTTAATTCATGGCAAACTATATATGACTAAGCCCTAATTCCTTAGACCTTCTTAGTCTACTCTAACTTTCATCAATCGCCAATTTCTTAGTCACTTAATCCCAATTAGAGGATGAAGTTCAATTCTAGTTTATGTGCCACAGAAACTCTAATTACCCAAATATAAAAGGATTATATGTCACGTATCCCGTTAAGTCCAGATAATTAAAAGTTTAGGAGAAATTGTTTTCAAGCTATTGTTCAAGTAAAGAGCTTTTCCAAGTTATACAAGAACTCAATTAGAACAAGGGTCATACTTCCGTTCCACCCAAATTCATAAAATAAAGAACGAAAACAATTCTTGAATTATAAATCAGTACATGAATTAAAATAGAAAAATAATAGTATCAATCCATACAATAGACAAAGCTCCTAACCTTAACAGTGGAGGTTTAGTTGCTCATGGTTCAAAGAGAAAATAAGGATTCTGAAAAACTGTAAATTGCGGAATGAGGTTCAAGAGAAGAGAAGAGCTCGAAGGGCTGATTCCTTTTCCTTTTATATCTAATCCTAATTAATGTAAATTATATTTTCTAAAACTAAATAATATCTTTTTCTATTTTTAAATAAAATAAAGTTTAATCAGAATTTAATTAAACACTTGTGCAATCCTTGATTTGGTGCTGGGACCACTTGCTAAATTGACGAACTGGCACCTAACTTGGAGTGGAGCATGCCTAACTTGGGTATGACAATATGAATTGGAGTTTAGTTAAGTGATGCTGCGCCTAACTTGGGCTTTAGTGCGCCTAATTTGAAGTGGGCAGAACCAATCTTGCGTGTTGTTGTTGTGCATTGCGCCTAACTTGAAATTTCTCAAGTTAGGTGCAGCCTTGGCAGAGTTGATGGAAGAGAAGTATGAACTATTATATATCCTTGGAAAGATCTGGAAGTTAGCTTTCCAACACCACTAAATTCAAGTCTATTGGACCTCTGTAGCTCGAGTTATTCATGTTTGAGTGCAGAGAAGTCAGGGTTGACAGCATCATTCGCTTCCTTCTCTTTTTCTACAGAAACTCCATCAAATCCATCCGAATGCTACCTAAAATAAATAGAATTGCACACGACTCAAAGTAGCATCCATAGTGGCTAAAAGATAATTAATTCTTGATTAAACTCAACAAATTGAATGCAAATTCACTAGGAAAAGATAGGAAAGATGCCCACGCATCACAACACCAAACTTGAATTGTTGCTTGTCCTCAAACAACCAAAATTAACATAATTTTAGGATGTGAATTTGCATGAGAGTGAGAGTTCAATTAAGCTCATGTCTCTTCTTGAAGTGGGGTTTACAAACTGCAATCCTGAATAGTTTTGGCATCTCACTCTCCTTTGAATAAGAAGGATGGTGCTGTCATTCGGAATTAGAACCCGGATAATATTATGAATTCTCTAATCTTTTGTACTTCAGTTTAATCCTTAAACACAGCAAATTCCTTTTAATTCTATTTTCTTTGGTGCTTTGCACCTTGAGCCTAGCCGTGACTTTAAATGTTTTGTCTCAAGCTTCACTTGACACAAAAACACCACAAGCACTTAACTGGGGAACTTCTTTAAGTTCTGATTTTTTTTTCAGTTACTCCCATACAGTGGTGCTCAAAGCCTTTGGCATACTCTGTTAAATGCATTTGATCTCGACTCTTAGTGCTCTGTCACAAGGATGACTTGACACATTCACACCACAAGCATATGACTAGAGAAACAACTCTTTGAGCTTTTAATCATGTCTGACCTCCCTAGTCATTGATGCTCAGAGCCTTGGACCTTGCTTTTATTTTTCTTTTGCTGTTTCTTTTGCTTCAAGGATTAGGCTTTCACTAACTTTAGAGAATTCATAATAGTTCTCTAAATTCTTGTTCCTCATACATCAACATCCTTTGATTCAAATTCAACTATGCACTGTTTATGTCATGCATTCAGAATCACAAAGAATACCACAACATTTAAGTAAATAAGACTATTCTTTGTTATACATTCTATTTCTCATGCAATACATCTTTTTCTTTTTCTTTTGAATTCAAGCTCAGTGAGCAATAAATGAGACACTTTTTAGAATTAAAAGTAAATAACAGAATAAAAATAGCAAAATAAACTGGAACTTAGAAATTGAAATAAGAAAGAATTATGCAGAAACCAAGTAAAATAGCAGAAAATAGGAATATAACATAATAAGAACGGGAGGAAATATAGAATGAAAGGAATTCAACCACCTCAGTTATTTTAATGGTCGTCTCATTTTTCAGGCTGTGCTCCTCCATGAAGATGATTTGCCTCCCTTTAGTGCCATTAAAATAAACAAAAAAGCCACAAGCGAAGCGACAACACTAAACTTAAAAGTTTGCTTGTCCTCAAGCAAAGAAAAACTGAAAACAGGGAGAAACATAAAAAATGCACGGATGAGTAAAAAAAAATTTAATTAAAAAAATGATATAAAGATAAAAAAATTATTATTATTATGAGTATTTTATTTATTAATGTATTTATTTATTTTATTATTATATATATATATGGGGTTACGTTGGGGGGTGGGTGGTTAGGATTATATATATAGTAGGGGATGGGGGGGGGGGGAGACGGTGTTGTATGTTATGGTTATTATGTGGGTATGGGATATATATATGGTTTAGGGTTTGTATATATATATATATATATATATATATATATATATATATATATATATATATATATATATATATATATATATATATATATATATATATATATATATATGAATAGGTAGGGAATGGTAATAGATAGGGAATGGCGTGTATCACGGTTTGGGGCTAAGGGCTGGGATTTGTCAAAGGATTGGTTGGGTATTGTGTTGTGATGCGGGAAGGGGAAGGGTTCTTGAAGGAAGGGGACAGGAGCTATAGTTGTGCAGGGCTTGCAAACAAAAAGAGGAAGGAAATATGGTGTAATTAGGGGAGATATGGTGATTTAATAGGCCTGATTTGGTTAGCAAATATTGGGTGACAATTGGTTAGGCGCCTAACTTTGGTATTTCGGCGCCTAACTTGATATGCTTTTCTCCCCACGGCGCCTAACTTGAGGCCTCCCGAGTGTGCTGGTTGCCTCGGCGCCTAACTTGCTTCTCCTTGTGCCTGACTTGTGTTGGGTCTTCAAACCTTGCGCCTAACTTGAGAATTCTCAAGTTAGGCGCAGACCGTCCAAAAAAAAAAAATGCTCCTTTGTACATAGTATGTGGCGCCTAACTTGAAATTTTTAAGTCAGGCGTCACCTCATCCGAATCAATACACTTCTTTCTTGGTGTCCGAAATTCTGCATTCAGGAACTGTTTCTGTTTTAATAATTCTGCATGATCCAAATATACGTAAAACAAAGGAAAAACAGTAGAAACTCAACAGAAAAATCAAATAAATAATAGAATCAAACCAACAGAAATCAAACTAAAGGATACAAAATCATTGGGTTGTCTCGCGTCGTCACTAGCTTGACGGGCAGCTCCTCTAAGGAGGAGGAACATAGGGGCTCAGCTCTTCCCCCCTCACTGTGAACCTTCTCCCTGTGTCCTCATAAAGTAGCTCAATATGCTCCAGAGAGAGGATTCTGTTTATTGTATAAGTGAACACTGGATTGCTAGTCAACACCACCTTCATTCCTGGGGAGAAGTCTTCAGTGGAAATCTTTTTGTTTCTCCATCCCCTGGGTACTTTCTTCTTTTTGGGAACCTCTACCTTAGTGGATGATGCATTCCCGACACCAAACTTAGGTTTGATGTCAGGAGAAATTTTATTGATTGTCACCAAAGGAGGTTTGAGCTGCAAATTCTGCTGTGCATCATCAGAGGGTTCTTGAAGGTTTGGATCAATAAGCTCAGTCTGCATGCACCTCTATTCTTCACCTGCTGAATGTATATCTTTGAAGACATGAAAGACTAGTTGCGCATTATGCACTCTAAGCACTAATTCACCTTCTTCCACATCAATCAGAGCTCTTCTAGTGGCTAGGAATGGCCTTCCTAGAATTATAGAGGCATTCTCATCCTCCCCTGTGTCAAGAATCACAAAATTTGCTGGGAGGAAGAACTTACCCACTTTGACCAAGATATTCTCCACTAATCCGTATACAGGCTTTATAGATTTGTTTACCATCTATAATGCTATCCTATGGGTTGTGCCTTTTGGATTTGCAGCTTCTTCATCATAGACAAGGGCATTAAATTGATGCTTGCTCCCAGATCACATAACGCTTTCTCAAAGGTTGTGCTCCTAATGGTGCATGGAATTTGAAAGCTCCCTGGATCCGGCATCTTCCTTGGCAAGTTTTTCTAAATGATGGCACTACATTCCTTAGTTAGGACCACTGTCTCGTCTCCCTTTAAAGGCTTCTTCTTTGACAACAACTCCTTCATGAATTTGACATAGAGAGACATTTGTTCCAAAATTCCAGCAAAAAGAATATTGATTTGCAACTTTCTGAAGACTTCCAAGAACTTTGAAAACTGCTTGTCCTTGGTCTCCTTTTAAAGTCTCTGAGGATATGGCATTTTAGGCTTATACTCAGGAGCCTTTGGCAATGTAGGATAAGTGTCAAGAGAGTCTGGGAATGGGTTGTCCGCACACTTTGGAGGGACGTGCTCTACTTCTTCCTTCTTCTCCTCTGGATCTTCTTCTTCAACTGGCTCCTCATTAACTTGTGCTTCTGTACTTGCCACTTGTCCACTTATCAAGGTGATAGCCTTGCATTCCTCTCTTGGATTTGGAATTGTGTTACCAGGAAGGCTATTAGTGGTCCTCTGATCAATTTCATTAACTTTTATGGCTAATTGACCCATTTGAATCTCCAAGTTCTTGATTGATGCTCTGGTTTCTTGTCTAAAGCTTGCCAATATTGCTTCCAAATCATTGTTCTGCTGGGGCTGAGAAGTTGCTTGCTGAGATGACTGAAACTGGTGGTTATTAAAATTATTCTGTTGAAAACTACCCTGAAAATTATTATTAAAATTTTGTGGCCTCTGAGGTTGCTCTCTGCACCTAAAATTTGGGTGATTTCTCCACCCCTGATTGTAGGCCTTAGAATAGGGATCATTATTGAGGTTTCTAAGAGCATTCCCCATGTAATTGACCTGTTCAGTAGAAGATTGAGCATAATTATAATTCTCATTTGACATAAAATTACCTGTCATGTCATAAGGGACCTCTTGAAGTGCATTCTGAGTGTTTACAGCTGAAACTTGCATTCCACTCAACTGTTGAGTAAGTAGATTTATTTGCTGAGACATAAGCTTGTTCTGAGTAAAAAGAGCATTAACATCTTTCACTTCCAACACGCCTCTCTTCTGAGAGGTCTCAGAGTGCAAAAGATTCCTGTTGGAGGAATATAAGTATTGGTTGTTAGCAACCAACTAAATAAGTTCAATAGTCTCCCCTGGTGTCCTCTTCATGTGCAAAGAACCACTTGCAGAATTATCCAAGCGTATCTTGGACATTTCACATAAACCCTCATAAAAGATATCTAGCTAAGTCCATCTAGAGAACATGTCCGGAGGGTATTGCCTAGTCAGTAGCTTGAATCTCTCCCAAGCTTCATATAGGGTCTCACCATCTTTCTGTCTGAAAGTCTGAACCTCCACCCTTAGCTTAGTCAGCTTTTGAGGTGGGAAAAATTTAGTCAGAAATCCGGTGACAACCTTATCCCAAGTATCCAGACTCTCCTTGGGTTGAGAATCTAACCACAATTTTGCTCTATCCCTCACAGCAAATGGGAAGAGCATGAGTTTGTACACCTCAAGATTCACTCCATTGTCTTCACAGTATCACAAATCTGCAGAAAATCAGAAATAAATTGATTCGGGTCTTCTTGTGGAAGTCCATGATACTGACAATTTTGTTGCACAAGAGTGATAAGTTGAGGCTTCAGTTCAAAATTGTTTGCAGCTATGGGAGGCACCACAATGCTTTTTCCATAAAGATCTACATTAGGAGCAGTGTAAGAGCCAAGCACTCTTCTAGGTTCCTCATTCCCAATAGGATTTGCCACATTGGCATAGCAGCATGACTATTATGATCCATGTTGGACTCTGTAGCCTTGTAAAGTATTGCTTGTTGTAAACGTCGCCTAAAAGTCCTTTCGGGTTTAGGATCAAAGTCTAACAGAGGT
This sequence comes from Arachis ipaensis, assembly GCF_059453495.1. Classification (NCBI taxonomy): domain Eukaryota; kingdom Viridiplantae; phylum Streptophyta; class Magnoliopsida; order Fabales; family Fabaceae; genus Arachis; species Arachis ipaensis. The sequence goes on along the minus strand of NC_142444.1, from coordinate 118,878,580 downwards.
TCCTTGTCCCTGTTCCTGTTCATAAACAAACAAAAGACAAGAAAAGATGGGACTCTCTATGTCAGAGTGTAGAAAATTCCCTGTGAGGTAACCTGTGTAAAATATTAAAATAAAAATACTAAATAAAATAATTAAATAAAATTAGAAAATTACTAGTAAATTTAGGACAAAATTTTCAAAATTATGGAGCTAAATAAATAAGAAAAATTAAAATAAAAATAACTAGGGAATACCAAACTTAATTTCAGGAATTAAGGAGAAACAAATCCTGCAATATTCGAAAATTAGGGACAAATATAATTAAACTAAAGCAGAGGCACCTATAAAAAAATGAAATATTAAAAGAGGAATAAATAATAGAAAAAGAACGAAAGTCTCTTTTTTTATATATATATTAAAACTAAACAATAAAATAAAAGGAAAAGAAAGAAATAGGGGAGGAGGGAAAGCTAATGAAAAAAAGAGAAAAATCAAAGGAATAAAAAGAAATGGAAAATAAAAATTAATAATGCTAAAAGAAACTAATTAAACAAATTATCTAATCTAAGTAATCAAACAACGAGTAGTTATAAATCACCGTCAATCCCGGGCAACGGTGTCAAAAACTTGGTGCGGATTTTATAACCCACAAACTAACCGGCAAGTGCACCGGTTGTACCAAGTAGTAACTCAAGTGAATGAGGGTCGATTCCACAAGGATTGATGGACTAAGCAATAATGGTTGATTAATTTACTTAGTTAGACAATCATAAAATGATGTTTTAAGAGTTCAAACGCATTAATAGTAAATCCAGAAAATTAATAAAGCAAGCAGTAAACATGTTATGAAATATGTATGGAGAAACAGTTAAGGCTTTAGAGTTATCTATTTTTCGGATTGGCTTTTCTTACTAACTATTTTAATCATGCAAGATTTAATTCATGGCAAACTATATGTGACTAAACCCTAATTCCTTAGACCTTTTTAGTCTCCTCTAAAATTCATCAACCGCCAATTCCTTGGTCACTTAATTCCAATTAGAGGGTGAAGTTCAATTCTAGTTTATATGCCACAAAAATTCTAATTACCCAAATATAAGAGGATTATATGTCACGTATCCCGTTAAGTCCAGATAATTAGAAATTTAGGAGAAATTGTTTTCAAGCTATTGTTCAAGTAAAGAGCTTTTCCAAGTTATACAAGAACTCAATTTGAATCAAGGTCATACTTCCGTTCCACCCAAATTCATAAAATAAAGAACGGAAATAATTTTTGTATTATAAATCAGTACATGAATTAAAATAGAAAAATAATAATATTAATCCATACAATAGACAGAGCTCCTAACCTTAACAGTGGAGGTTTAGTTGCTCATGATGCAGAGAGAAAAACTAGGATTCGTAAAACTGTAAAGTGCGGAATGAGGTAAGAGAGAAGAGAAGCCCCAAGGGATGATTCTTTTTTCCTTTTATATCTAATCCTAATTAATATAAATTATAATTTCTAAAACTAAATAATATTTTTTCCTATTCTAAAATAAAAATTAAAGTTTAATCAGAACCAATCAAACAATCCGCACAAACCTTGTAAACATGGGGACCACTAAACTTTACTAAGGACCACGCCTTACTTGAGGGATGCAGCGAGAAAGAGTGTGTTTCTCTCATGTGCTGCGCCTAACTTGAAGATTTATTGCGCCTTACTTGGATTGAAGGCAATTGTTGTATGTTATTGTTAATGTCTTGCGCCTAACTTGAGAAATCTCAAGTTAGGCGCAGCCTTGGCAGTGTTGGTGGAAAAGAAGTATGAACTATTATATGACGTTGGAAATCTCTGGAAGTTATCTTTCCAACGCCACTAAAATCACGTTCATTGGACCTTTGTAGCTCAAGTTATTCAGGTTTGAGTGCAGAGAGGTCAGGGTTGACAACATCATTCGCCTTCTTCTCTTTTTCTGCGGAAACTCCATCAAATCCAGCCAAATGCTACCTAAAATAAACAGAATTGAAAACGATTCAAAGTAGCATCCATTGTGGCTAAAAGATAATTAATTCTTGATTAAACTCGACAAATTGAATGCAAATTCACTAGGAAAAGATAGGAAAGATGCTTACGTATCACAGTAGCAAAGGGGTTGTAGCTCAAACCTACTTGCTCTGTGATGGGTGTTTCTGTCCAATGGTTAGCTACCAGAACATGTCGGGTTGGCTTTGTAACCGACAGATGATATCATCAACCATAGGGCAGGCATACATCATATGCATATGTTTGAATTGTTTGGGTTTGCCTATTTGTTTTGGATTGCTACATCATATATGCTATGTTACCTGATTATGTGCTACTTGTTCTACTTGTTATTGTGCATTACTTGCCTATATTGCTTGTATTTGTACAAATGAAAGGTCCCTCATGCTGGTGTCAGTTGACGCTGAGGGCTGTTCTTGTTGAGATGGAGTAATGATATGATTAATTTAAAATGATGATTATTGCATGAAGTAATTTGAGCTCCCTGGGTAGACGCAGTGAAGTGATTTCACTTGCTCTAGGTGAGGATATAAAGTATAACTATAGAATTTTTGAGGCAGAATAACTGGTGATGGTTTTGTTTATGATTCTGATTCTGATTTGTTGGAGAGTTAGAAAGTTGGGAAGCATGAGGTATATGAATTAGATTTAGCATTCCCTTATGATAGTTGCCTATTTATGGATTAGCAAGAACATAGGATGAATATTTGGTGAAAGGAAGTTTAGGATTCTTAGTGAGTTTTTATTACAATGCATTGTATTTATTTGGCACTTTTACCGTACTGGGAACCCATGGGTTGGGGGTTCTCATTCCGTGTATATCTCTTGTTTTTCATATATAGGTCCAAGTGCTCAGAAGTGAGCTGTGGTTCATCTGAGAGACGACGAAGATTTTTATATTCTCTACTTTATATTTTGCTTAGAATATCTCCACCTTTATTTTGAAAAGCTTATATTATGTTTAGAACTCTTTTGAACTTGCCTATAGAGACTCTTATGTTTCTTTTGGAAGAGATTAGGAGATTCTGTTGTCAACTACTTTCATACTGTACCCTAGCCGGCCTAAACTTCACGGGTCACGACTAGTGGCTATTTACTTATGTTATATATCTATACACTGCCCTTCTCTTACTCTCCTTTATGCCTTTATCTGTGTATCACTTTCGACTTCACGCTTTATCTTTAAGTTGTCGATACGTGAGCGATACGACTTCGCGATTTTATTTTTACTCTTTTCAGGCTTCTCGATTAATACTCCTTTCAAATTTACTTATAATTATGTATTATAAATCCCCCTTGAGAGTTGTACAACCTTATTATCATTGACTTATGACTCGAGCATAAGAATTTGAATATTAGGGTGTTACATTCGGAGGAAAGGGGAGTTTAGTTAGACTGAAGGTCCTTAGTTAGTTGCCTATTTTCATTTCTCATGGTTTAGTTATGTTTATAAGCTTTAATTATATATCAGAAGTTCTAGGATTGCCTTCGGCTTTTCCAGGACATTATATGTTAGATATGTGGGCACTGTTACCATGCTGAGAACCTCCGGTTCTCACCCATGCAGATTTTGTGGTTTTCAGATGCAGGATGTGAGCTCCTTGTTGAGGCATGCTGAAAGCTTCTGATTTGGCGAAGATCTTTATCTTTTGGGCTTTATTTTGGTTATATGTACATGCATAGATACTTATTATCTCCACTATTTATATATATACTATATTAACTCTTCTTAGAGGTTATTTTGGAGAAACAGGTTCTGTAATTCTGTCTTTTGGGTTCATTTTGGGTAGATCATATATATGTATATATATATACACTTAAATGTTCGGGCTGGTTATCTTCGCAAACCGAGTCTTGAGCTTTGATATCTGTATTTTTGAAACTCTTTGTACATATACTCGTGTTAACTTATCCTTTACCTCGTTCTGCTTACGTTATCACATTCGTGAGTGTTGCGCTTTTTCCTGTTTAACGATTTTTCTTTTTACCCTTTTTCTCAAAGGCTCCTAGTTATAAAACCTTTTTACTATTATCATATATATAATTTTATTTTTAGAGGTTATAATACTTCGCCACCTCTGTCTTATAACTTAAGCATAAGGCTCTGTGTGGTAGGGTGTTACACATAGACTCATTTTAAGGAATAAATATATTAATCTCTTAAACAGAATTTTTAAATTAAATTTTGATAATAAAATAATATTTTCTATATCTTCTTTCTTAGAAATTCCACTATTAGTTTATTTTAGGTAGTATTTTAAAATTTTGTTTTTTGACATATTGTGTATAATTTTATTTCGATATTATTGTTTTATTTATGCATGAGTGTTTTGTGAGCGTACAACTATCACTACAAGAGAACCGCAGCTTAGCAGCGCCGAATTTCCTACGTCTCCCCAAACCGCGACAACGTGATGGAGGAGCTGCGGTTCTTATCGCGGATTTTGTGTCCGTCAAAGACCAGTCACCATAGCTGTGGTTTTGTGCCTCAAACGCTCCAAATTACATAAAGCTCAGAGTGACAAAACAACCAAACCAAAATTGGAGGAAGCCAGATCCAATTTCCCTTGTTTGCACGCGAACCCAAAAGGGGGCAAAGCCGCCAATCACCAGGTCCAAGACTTACTCCCGCGGTATACATTCCTTCCATCAGTTGCAGCCGCCATATCGTTCCGGGTCACAAATCTGCTGAAGCTGCTGCATATCTAAAGAACTGAAGATTGACGGTTTAGAATTCAAAATAAATTTTCGTTGCAAGTATAGTTTCTAAACCAAGCAATCAACTTTTCTTACAAACGTTTTGGTTGTCACCAGTAACAAACCTCTTTAAATTGATAACCGAAGTATTAAACCTCGGGTCGTCTTCTCAAGGAACTGCAGGGAGGTATGTTCTTATTAATGGTTACGAGTTTTGTAAATTGGAGGTTTTGCAAGTAAGGGACAGGTAATTTAAATGACAAGAAAAATAAATAAATAACTATAAAATAAACTCTTGGCAAGGTATAAAAAATTCGGAAGTCCTATCCTAGTTACTCCTATGAGAATGGAAGTTAATCCCACTTAGTTAACCCTTATGAAAGCAAGGGAAAGTCAAGTGAACTAATTAGTTAGATTCCTAAGTCCTAGCCAACTCCTAAGGAAAGACTAGAGTTAGTGGAATACCAGTCAATTTAGCCGACATAACAACCAATCACGGATAGTTGATAACTCAAGAGCTTCCAGTTAATCAATTAAAGCCAACAACATAAAAAGCTAAATAAGAATCAATGATCTGAAATATCTCAATTGCATTAATAAGAGAAAATCAATTTAAACATAAAGAGTTCATAAGCCAATTTGGCAACATAAGTAATTAAAGGATAGCATTAAAATATCTGAAAGTAAAAGAGAAATATAAAGTGAAAGGAATATTGAACTTGATGAAGCGTTGAAATTCTAAATCCTTTAAGAGGAATCCTAATCCTAAAAATCTAAGAGAGAGGAGAGAGCCTCTCTCTCTAAAAACTACATCTAAACTATGAAAAGTGAATAATTGAAGACATTCTTATGAATGAATGTATTCCCCCACTTTATAACCTCTAATCTGTGCTTTCTGTACTTGGATCTGGGCCAAAAAGGGCTTCAGAAATTGCTGGGAGCATTTTCTGTATTTTCTGGTGCGTGGCATCTGTCACGCATTCGCGTGGGTCACGCGGTCGCATCATCTGGAGTTTTCCTTATCACGCGTTCACTTCGGTCACGCGTACGCGTCATCTGTGTTCTGCTCATGGCACGCGTCCGCGCCAGTCACGCATTCGCGTCGTTGCCTTTTCGCGCTGGGCATGCGACCGCGTCATCCATGCGTTCGCGTCGCTGCCAGTTTCTTCAAAAACTCCATTTCGTGCTTTCCTTCCATTTTTCTATGTTTCCTTTCCATCCTTTAAGTCATTCCTACCTTAGAAGATCTGAAACTTCTCAACACACAAATCACGGCATCGAATGGTAATAAAGGGTAATTAAAATAACTAATTTCAAAGCATAGGAAACATGTATTTCACATATATCACATAATAAGGAAGGAAAAGTGAAACCATGCAATTTACATTAATAAGTGGGTGAAGGATTGAATAAATCTCTTAAATTGAGCACAAAATATATCATAAAATATGGGTTTATCAACCTCCCCACACTTAAACAATAGCATGTCCTCATGCTAAATCCAAGATGAAGAGTAAGGTAAGGTTAAAGTGGTGGAATCTCATGCAATGCAATCTATTCTAAATGCAAACTACCTAAATGAATCATGCAATTCTAATTGTTATTCACTTGTATATAAAACTTACATGTAGTTAAATTAATTCACATTCTCAAGGAATCATATATGCATAGCCAAACCCTAGATAATGTTAAAGCACTTTTACAATTGAGATGTGTAAAAATATTTTATAAACTTGCAAGACAATTAACAATTTAAGCAGAGATATATGGTGATGAGCTATTGAACCCTCACTGGATTTTGTGTTTACTCTCTAGTCACTCATTGTTTATTGGGTTAATCACTCTATTCTTCTTTTTTTTATCCTTACTTTCTATAACTTTGTTCTTCATCTAACCAATCAACAATTATAGAATACAGACATACAAAAATCATGAGGTCTTTTTCAATGTTGTAATGGGGCCAAGGTAAAGGTAGGGGTATATGTATAAGGCTAAGTGAGCTAATAAGTGAATCCTTGATTAGTCTAAGATCTCACCTAACATACATATTTTATAAATCAAAATTTCTTAACCTATTTGCCCAAATTTTCTCACTTTGTATTGCAAGCTCATGCATTAACTTTAATTTTATTCCATGTGCATTGATTCTTTTTGCAATTGGGGAATTTTTTTGTATCCCCTTAATTCTTTTTGCATTGATTCTCTTATATATATATATATATATATTAATGCACATGGTAATTCAATTGTTTTGATTTCACATGAGCATGCTTCCAAAATTTTTTTATTTTGAAACATCTTTATTCTTTTTAACTTTCCACCTTTGTTTCTATCATCCATGTTCCCATAAAGTTTTCCACACTTAAACAATATACAATTTCTATCTTAAGCTAACCAAGGATTCAACTTGGGATTTTTATTTTGTTTTTCTGCTTAAGGCTAGTAATGTGGTTTATAGAACAAGAGGAGATTAAAAAGCTCAAGGGGGCTAACAAGGGTGATGTAAAAGGTAGGCTAATTTTGGGATAAGTGAGGAAAAATTCAATTGATGGCCTCAATCATCTCTTAGTATGTATCTATACTCTATAATTGGACATATAAATTAAAACAAAGTAAAGAACATCAGAATGAAAAAGAAGGGCAAAACACACAGGAATAAAAATTATGGTTTGAATGTAACCATACAATTAAGCTCAAAACTCACAGGCTGTGTGTTTTCTAGCTCAAAAATCATATATCAGTTATACATGTCATGCAAGTAGAAATTAAGAGTTTCCATTATTCTCAACGTAAATCTTAGGGTGCCTTTAAAGTTTTAGTGTTGTTCCTTGATGAAATGTTGTTAACTAACTAACATGTAATGCTATATATATAAGGTGTGTGGATTATTTTTGATTATGTTAAAGTCTCTAGTTTACTTCCTTTTTATTTTCAATTTAAACCAAACTATCATATGCTAAAAGGGTAAACTATACTAATTAATCCACATTCTATAACTAATAAGTTAGAATTGCAACTAAACTAACTGGCTAAGGTATAAACTAAAGTGCAAAATGCGGAAATTGAGTAAAAATACAGCAAAAGAACAGTGTGCAAGTACTGAAAAATAAAAATAAAGATAAAAATATAGAAAAATAAACAAAATGAGATAAAAAGAGTCTGTAGTGGTTCACCAAAAAAGAAATATGCCAGGGATGGCGACCTCCCCACACTTAAAATGTAGCATCGTCAAGCTGGGTGTGAAGGGGTGTCATCACCGGAAGGATGGGCTGCATGAGTCTCTGTGGTGGCCTGAGGATCTGCAAACTGGATAAGGGTAGGAGGATCTGTCTGCTGTAGTAGGGGCTCTGACTGGATAGGAATCTCTGGATCTACGACCTGAATCTGGTGTGGCTCCTCCTGCTGTGGTGCAGCCTGCTCTGAGCCTGCCTGCTCGGCCTCTCTCTGTGGATGGGTCTCCTCCTCATGCTCGTCTGCTTCCTCCTCAGATGGCTTTGATGGTGTGTCAGGCTCGGAGGGAAAGTCGCTGCCAGATCGGATCATCATCTTGAGGTGCTCATAGCGTCGCTTGTTGCGACGCTCAGATCTCTCATATCGCCGCTTGTTGCGGCGCTCCATCTGGTCCAGCTGCTGGAATAAGCGGTACACGAGGTGGTAAACGGGCTCTGAGGTAGGTGGAGGTGTAGTGGGTGGGGCTGGTACAGCAGTGGAAGAAGAAGGGGGCAGCTGAAGGCGTGGCTGTCTCATCAGAAGCGGTCACGAATGGAGGTCTGTAGCCTAAAGCCTGAAACTTCCTGCTGTGAGGGATAATCTTCTTGCAGTGCGCAGCAGGTGGCTTCTCATCAGCAAGCTCCCGAGGCACGTCAGCTCGATGGCCGACCTGGGTAATCAGATATGGGAAAGGGAGAGTGCCTCGGACATGGACCCTGGCCATAAAGTGCTGGATGAATCGTGGCAGCTACAGGTCTTTACCCTCCAGCACACACCAGAGAAGGGTGATCATAGTGGCAGGCAGCTCCGTCTCATGAGTGCTTGGCATAACAAAGTTGCTCAGGATCTGGTGCCAGAGCCAAGCTTCATCATTCAGATACATAAGCTTGATTTCTTTAGGCATTGTGGTGTTCTTACCCATGACCCATGGGACAGTCGGATCAAGGGCTATCCGCTGCTTGACAGCATCCCTGTCAAATCTCATGAAGCGCATGTCCTCTTCAGCCTTTTGGTAACCGTCAGGCTGATCTGACTTAGGCGGAAGGCGCAGAATATCCTCAATGGCTTCCTCAGTGACCAATATCTGTTTCCCTCTGAGGTGCACTGCATCTAGGGAAGTCTTGAAATAATTGCAGTAAAACTCTCTTACCCAAGAAGCATTGACCTCAGTCAAATTTCTCTCCAAGAAGAACCAGCCTCTCTGTTTAATCTAATCGGAGGTGTACTGCTGTAATTCTTCTGGAATTTTCAGAGTTCGCTCCAGGTACAGGTTTCTGGAGGTGGCAAACACTGGATACTTCAGCTCACAGTATCGGTTTGCAAACTTAATGGGATCATTAGCAGGGAGGAGCTGGTCAGCCTTCTCCTGCGGGGTAAAGTACTTTTCCCGCCAGGAGTCATCATGCATAATGTCCAGAATGGACATAGAGGATTCACCTCTTTTCCTTTTACCAGTGGTAGCCTTGCCTTTTCCTTTTCTTTGAGGGTCAGACATCCTGAAAAGCAGAAATTCCAGGATATAAATGAAGAACAGAGCAGAAAAATAAGTCGGCAAATAGCATAATAGTAATATAAGCACATAGTGGCAAAAGGGCAGTAGAATAATGAAATGAGTTAAATAAATGTATCTTTTGGATTGTTTCGGAGGTAAAAATCTGAGATGAGAAATCACAATCCAAAATATATTATGAGTAGAATACTTGTTAATTAGGAGCAACAATAATCATGCCATGAGTTAAAAAGTTGAAAGAGTTAGTCAAAAAGCAGAGGGGGAAGTGAGAAAGTTAAAAGTGGTTAAAAGTGAAAAAGTGGAAAGCAGTGAGTTAAGAGAAAGAAAGTTAAAGTAAGTGGCATTGAGAATTGTTTCCTAAGTAACAAGAAATTCATAAATATAAAGACTAGTCAACTCATATTCAAAAATATCAGGTTATTGATGATGATTCATAAAGATATAAAAATAGCAAAAATTAAAATCGAATCATCAAAAGTGCAATTTATTAACCAGAAAATCGAAAGGAAAAAGAATGTTGCCCGTGCATTCATGAAGTGGTTTGGGAAAAGCTAGGGGATGCCAAAATCAAATTGCCAAAACCAAAACATGAATGAAAATCAAAACAATTTACAAAAAATTGGCAGCATTCCGGCTAAAATTGGATGTTCCCGAGTAATAAATAGCAAGCAGAACAGTTCATAAAATTAAAATAAAGCTGCAATTACATATACAGAATATGAACATGAAAAAGCAGTGTAAAAAGCAGCAGAAACAGTAAAGAACAGCATATGAACAGTATTAACATCACAGCAACATCAGAATTGCGGAATTGATAAAACAAGAAGCACGAACAGCACAATTATCATGCCTAAATCCACTAACCACATCCTAGCTACCTAACCACCTAGAATCTACTACAAACATGTATCTCTAACTAGCCTAATTTTAAACATAAACTAAAAAATATGCAACTAACTACGAATGAAAGAAAAGTGGCGTTCGGCGGAACCTGGTGAGTAGAGGCACAAGTATGGAATGAAGAGAGATGGTGGGAGTGGGTTTGTATTGGCGGCAATATGGTGGTGGCGTAGGGCGGCGAGGCGGCGAACCGTGGTTGGCGCGGCGGTGGGTGGCTGTTCGGTGGTAGGGGTTTCGGGTTGGGTTAATGGTGAAGGGGGTTAAGGAGGAAGGAAGGGAGGGAGGTGAGGGTGATGGTGGTGGGAGTCACGGCGGTGATGGCGTGGTAGTGGTGGCTGGCCGCGGTGGTGGAAGGGAGATATGGGAGGGGAGAAGAAGAAGGAGGGGAGAAGGAAGAAGGAGGGGGTGGGCGTCGCGGTGGGTCCGGGTTGGTGGGGATGGTGCGGCGGTCGGAGGTGGTTGGGGTGGTGGTGTTGGAGTAGGGAGCAGAGAGGGGGCAGAGGGGGGCTGGGGAGGGAAGAATGAGGGCGCGATAGGGGTAGGGTTTCGCGTCACTGGGGTTAGTGAATTTGAATCCACGCGATCGCGTGGCTAGGGTGGAATGGGGTTGACGCGATCGCATGGAATGGGTAAAAGGATGAATGATGTGGTCGCGTGAGGCACGCGACCGCGTCGCTGGAAATTGTGCTAAACGCACAATTCCAGCGTCGTTTCAGCACAACTCTCTGTCTGCATTGGGGTGCCATAATATCCACGCGACGCGAACGCGTCGCTCACGCTTTCGCGTGGGATGGGTGTTTTACAAGTGACGCTTTCGCGTCAGGGACGCAAACGCGTGGGCCGTTTTGTGCTAAATGCACACCAGCCGCACGATTCCAGTCCAGATTTCTGGGCGTTGGATTTTTATGCCGATTTCCAGATCACACGTTCGCGTGATTGACGCGGACGCGTGGGAGGTGGTTTTCGCAACTGACGCAAACGCGTTAGCAATACGGTCGCGTCGCACGCCCTCTTTTTATATATATATATATATATATATATATATATATATATATATATATATATATATATATATATATGCAGGTATGCAATTATGCAGTATGCAATTATGCAGTATGCAATGCTAATGCAAATGCTATGAATAACATCCAGGTTCAATAATATAACATAAAATCAAACAGTACGAAATAAAAATTGAAAAAGAAACGACCATACCATGGTGGGTTATCTCCCACCTAGCACTTTTAGTTAAAGTCCTTAAGTTGGACATTGGATGAGCTTCCTGTTATGGTGGCTTATGCTTAAATTCATCCAGAAATCTCCACCAATGTTTGGAATGCCAACAGCCTCCAGGGTCCCAAACTAGGCATGTAAAGCTGTTGAGCAGCTTCAAACAGATTCTCAGCCTTACGGGGTGACGAATATCAGAATAGATTCCAGGATCCCAAACTTTGCTTTTAAATCCGCCTTTGTCTTGATCTATATGCTTCCATCCGGGCGGTTTAAAAATTGTATTCTCACCAAGATGACCAAACGTCTTCCGTGACCCATTCAATTGAACTTGATACCAATCCTTGCACTTCGAATTGAAGCGTGGAACCTTATTGAATCTTGTACACCAGCTCTGAGTACGAGCCATTTTCCTCTTACTCTTAAAGCCGCAGAGAGCTCTAAGCTGGCCATCTGTTTCAAGCAAACCATATTCAAGTGGAAAAGTAAAGATAAAGGTTAAGGATTGTACCCACTTGAAGCTTGTATTAGGTGGTAATGGCCTTGGGATAGGTGTTTCCAGTGGTTCTGTAAGTTCTACTCCCTTGTAATCTTCTGTGAATTCCTCCACTTCTTTGCAAACTTCTTCAAATGCAACCATGTCTTGATCAAAGTCTTCGATATATTCCGCATCAGTCAAGTCATAAGTTGGAGGTTGAGAAAAATCTACCTCGACATCATCTTCATATTTACTTGGATAAGGGTCTTCAATCTCAGAAAATTCACGTGCGGATGCGAGTTCATTACTAAGAGAACTTGACTTGAGACTATCATCATCAAGGAAACTTGCGTCTTGGGTTATTCCGTCTAGTTCTTCATGAAATACCTGCTTTGGGGTTGTGCATTATCCTTCTTAGCATCAATTGTAACGTCCTTGACGGAATTTTTCACAACTCTGGATCCTATGGAGGTTCAGCATCTCCTAAATCTTCAATCAGTACTTCTTCTTCTTGGATAATTTGAGCTTCCTCTAATTGTTCCAGAACAAAGTTATGCTCATTACTGCCTACTGGGGTTTCTAGTGTCTCCTTCATGCTACGTTTGTCCTTAGATTCTCCACATAAAGCTATTGGAGTTCCTTGAGTGCCTAAACGTCTGGAAGATAATTGATGTATTGCTTGCTCCAGCTGATGAAGGGTTGTATGAAGTTGATCTACTGTTTCCTTGAGGCGAGCCTGTGATTCTTGAGGTGATGGATATGGACATGGTACATAGGGAAGTGGTGGTGTTAGGGAGTAATTAGATTGGAATTGGGATAAATAAGGATCATACGGTGGTGAGTGGTGAAAAGGAACTTGTGAGTGTGGTGGTTCAAAGCTACGTTGAGAGGATGGTCTATAGGCACACGGTGGGGCTTGTTGGTGATTACAAGGGGGTCATTTCCCATGATATCTTAGAGGGTGTTGTTGCCTAAAGGGTTGATCAGATCCTCTTGGCTCCATCCATCTTTGATTGCTCTGACCTTGATGCATGTTCTTGCTATAGCTTTCATTCTCTTCAACAATATTAGAACCAAACTCAAAGCGAGAGGGGTGAGAATTCATGGTAGCTAGTAGAAATAAAAAGGAAAAACAAAAACAAATAAACAAATAAAAGAAAAATATTTACAATAACCAATAATAAGGAACACGTTTGCAGTTCCCCGGCAACAGCGCCATTTTGAAGAACTGAAGATTGACGGTTTAGAATTCAGAATAAATTCTCGTTGCAAGTATAGTTTCTAAACCAAGCAATCAACCTTTCTTACAAACGTTTTGGTTGTCACACGTAACAAACCTCTTTAAAATTGAAAACCGAAGTATTTAAACCTCGGGTTGTCTTCTCAAGGAACTGCAGGGATGTATGTTCTTATTAATGGTTACGAGTTTTGTAAATTGGAGGTTTTGCAAGTAAGGGACATGTAATTTAAATGACAAGAAAAATAAATAAATAACTATAAAATAAACTCTTGGCAAGGTATGAAAATTCGGAAGTCATATCCTAGTTACTCCTATGAGAATGGAAGTTAATCCCACTTAGTTAACCCTTATGAAAGCAAGGGAAAGTCAAGTGAACTAATTAGTTAGATTCCCAAGTCCTAGCCAACTCCTAAGGAAAGACTAGAGTTAGTGGAATACCAGTCAATTTAGCCGACATAACAACCAATCACGGATAGTTGATGACTCAAGAGCTTCCAGTTAATCAATTAAAGCCAACAACATAAAAAGCTAAATAAGAATCAATGATCTGAAATACCTCAATTGCATTAATAAGAGAAAATCAATTTAAACATAAAGAGTTCATAAGCCAATCTGGCAACATAAGTAATTAAATGATAGCATTAAAATATCTGAAAGTAAAAGAGAAATATAAAGTGAAAGGAATATTGAACCTGATGAAGAGTTGAAATTCTAAATCCTTTAAGAGGAATCCTAATCCTAAAAATCTAAGAGAGAGGAGAGAGCCTCTCTCTCTAAAAACTACATCTAAACTATGAAAAGTGAATAATTGAAGACATTCTTATGAATGAATTCATTTTCCCACTTTATAACCTCTAATCTGTGCTTTCTGTACTTGGATCTGGGCCAAAAAGGGCTTCAGAAATCGCTGGGAGCATTTTCTGTATTTTCTGGTGCGTGGCATCTGTCACGCGTCTGCGTGGGTCACGCGGTCGCGTCATCTGGAGTTTTCCTTATCACGCGTTCGCTTCGGTCACGCGTACGCGTTATCTGTGTTCTGCTCATAACGCGCGTCCGCGTCAGTAACGCGTTCGCGTCGCTGCCTTTTCACACTGCGCATGCGACCGCGTCATCCATGCGTTCATGTCGCTGCCAGTTTCTTCAAAAACTCCATTTCGTGCTTTCCTTCCATTTTTGTAGGTTTCCTTTCCATCCTTTAAGTCATTCCTGCCTTAGAAGATCTGAAACTTCTCAACACACGAATCACGGCATCGAATGGTAATAAAGGGTAATTAAAATAACTAATTTCAAAGCATAGGAAACATGTATTTCACATATATCACATAATAAGGAAGGAAAAGTGAAACCATGCAATTTACATGAATAAGTGGGTGAAGGATTGAATAAATCTCTTGAATTGAGCACAAAATATATCATAAAATATGGGTTTATCAATATCTCCTACGCGTGAAAGGAGGGTGGATAGGCATGTCCGTTGTTCGTTCCTCCGCCATGCACGTCCCGATGTCATCGTGAGGCTTCCTGACCTCCCTGGTGTCGTCATCCTCAACCTTCCCCCGTACCCTATTGTGCGCCGCTCGACCGCACCCTCTCCTCACTTTCAGGTTCGCTCTCTCCCCCGTTTCTTGCTCTTCTAATTTCATGTGTTGGCCTGGTACCTTTGTTTGAATTGAATAATTTTGATTGTTGATCGGATTTGTGTGCACCAAATTTGTTTACCCATCAGTTTCCAATTTGGTCCCTAATTTGGTTAGAACCCTAGTCCCAATTCGGTCCCTAATCTAGTCCCAATTTAATTGTTCCCAATTCTTTGCTGAAAATATATGGATGACAACGGCTGCAATGTGAGGATGGATGTTAGGCTAGCTGTATAGTTTGATTTGTTACTCAAAACCACCCAAAGCCATGTGATTAATACTAATTATCCAAGAGCACTCACAGGTTTTCCTTCTGTGGTATGTCAATGGAGCAGGAAACCAAGTCAAAAATTTTTACTAGGAAAGATCCAAGCAAAAATAAAAAACAGAACAGAAGAGTTATAAAACAGAGTTCGGTGTTCTCTTTTTTTCCCTTGCTGATTGTGTTTTCTGTCACATGAAACTGTTAGATACAACCATGATTGGGTTGAAAGAATTCTTAAAATGCATCAGATTTGTAATGAGTTATATCTAAATGTTATCTAATATCTAAGATCATGTGTGCTCTTTGTTAACATTTGTAGCAAAATTTCACCATGGCTAAGTTTATGTATGTAAGTGTGTTTTTATTTTAAGTTGTGTGACTCTGAATTGTGTCCACACAACTACAATTCTGGCTGTGAATTGAGTCTTTTTTGCTGCTATTTTTATCTTAAAATATAACATTTTCAATGATATTAAGACAAAAATTAAATTTCATAAAGAATATAAAAGTTAATATGCTTTGCAACTCATAGAGCCATCGAAATAAAATAAAACAAAAACCTTGTTACAAGAATAGTTATGCAATAAAAGAAACACCTTTAAATAAAAATGCGTTAAGTCATTAACCATAACAGTGTAGGAATACTATTCAGCTAAAAAAATACAATTTAACTTATACACATGTTTAGTTCTAAAACTAAGTAGATGGGGCTCCCATCTCATGTCTATAATATTATGAAGTCTGCAGAGGATTGAGTGCTATCAGTCTTACCTCTATTAAGGGAAAGAATTCTTATGCTACCAGAATTGTTGCCACCTACTTCACAAGCTAACCAGCAATCTTATCTTTGTGCCCAGAAATATACAGCAAACTTAAGAAAGATTGAACCTTGAATAAATGATGAAGCATCAAAGTCCAACCCTATGGTGTTGTATAAACTTTATAATTTAATGTTCCACAGCAACTTATGAGCTAATCGAACCGTTCCCAGTCTTTAGTTACTTTAGTAGAAGATGATGTTGAAGGTGGGGCATTAGAGTTTCCCATTTCGGAGTCAAAGGTCTCCCATTGGGTTGTAACTTTCACACCATTGTCACTACTACTAAAAGGGTTGGCATTTCATGCCTTTAGAGCATCTAGGGTATCGACCAAGCTCTGCACACGATGTACCTGTTGACAGGTGGAAAAGCTTATGTTCAGCCTTTCGTAGGAGTTAACAACAAATATGCTTGATGCAATATTTTTTCTCCCAAAAGCTGTTTTTACGGCCGAATAGGAATCACCCTAGAAAGCGTAGCCGTAGCCTAAGGCATTATTTTTTTCACTTTTGGCTACACTTTTCAAGTGTACCTGAATGAGTGTTTTTCTTGTAGTGATAATAATAATAATAATAATAATAATAATAATAATAATAATAATAATAATAATAATAATAATAATAATAATAATAATAATAGTAATAATAGAACTAATTAATAAAATAAAGGAAAACAAACTAACAATGATGAATAACATAGGCAAAGATTTTAGATTATAGAGGACAAAGAGATTCACAAATAACTCAGATTGTAACAATTGCAACACCTAAAGATTTAAATTTAAATTAAGGTTTGATTTCTTTTTTGGATGGGAGAAACAAAGTTAGTCACTTTATAGTGTTCAAATGAGAGAGGTTAGATATGCAAAATGCCATGGTAGTTAGTACTTTTTAAAGAAATATCTACTTGAAATTTCATGAATGATGAAATATTGGCACACATCTATAATCTATTATATATGAACCTTCTCTGACAATATTTACACCAAGGGATTACTAAGTTTCCTAAGGTCCTTTTTCTATATTATCATATCAGCTTTATAATCCAGTCTAGCAATTTTCAGAGAAAGAAAATGATCACAAGATTGCGTGAACTGCTCTACACATCATGGTGAAAACCAAAAACCATTTCAAATAAAACGAGTAAGATTATTGCCCATAACTAACCAACACAAGAGATTGCACAAAAGATAATTAACAATGAAAACCCGAAAAAGTTGGTCACCCTTATTTATTCTTCCTTCTATCTTTTTTCTTTCATTTTCCTTCAATTCCTCTTTCTTCTTCTGCTGTTGCTTTTTTTGTTTTTCCCCTCCGCTGTTGTTGTTCATCTTTATTGTGTTTCTCTATAATTTATATGTTAGTTATAAAAATATGACTAATTATCCAAGTGATTAAGACAATCTTAACTGTCCTGTTTCATTTAGATGTACTTTTTTATATTTATTTGTAAGGACACACTCCCTAAATATACTTTGATGACCACATCTTTTCTTAAGTGTATCTATTCACCATCTTTTCCTAGCTTCTCTGAAAGTTCAACTAAGAGAGATGGATTGACTCAAAGGTATTTTGAATACTTATTTAGGTAGCTAGGGAGAGAGGGGGTTTTAAACGCATGACAGTAGGCGCAAAATTGGTATTAAATGGATAATATTATTGGAGGGGGTAAATGAAGATAGATATCATGTGCTCAACTGGTCTTATAGTGATGTCAATATTATGAGACCACGTTCTCTGACTGGTTTGAGAGGATAGTAGACTTTGTCTACCACCACCAATACGTTATTATTGTAAATTAACTAAACATATTTAAATTAAACAAATCTTAACCTGTGCATATTTAAATTCCTTATGATACTTTGTTCACATTCAATTATGTCATTTTTTGGATTATCTGAATTTTCACACAAATAAGTTCAAGTTGAGTTAATCATTAGTTCCAAATGTATGTTACCATCTTCTTTTTCTCTTTTTCTTTTATTCTAATTTATTTTTTAAACGCTTGTGAGATAATTTGTGGGTTCTGTTTTCTTCGATGACATAGGATAAAATTAAATTCCTTGAAGCAAGTTCTCTGACGAGCGGATATCTCGGAATTTGAAATAAAATATTTGGGGTGCGTCCTTGTACCTTCAACTGTGACAGGTACTTCATTTGTTAAGAAGCAATGAGTCTTGCACAAAAACTTTTCGAGTATTTACCAAGTATTTTTTTTTAATCTAAAGACCTATAAATTAATGGCAAACCACTTCTTAGATCTATTTGTTCTTTGACTCAAATTGTTCTACCAACTTGGAACAGTAAAATGTAGGAGTGTTATGATGAAATCATGAAGCTAATTTGAACTTCAATTAGCATGCTTCAAAATTTCACATATATTTTCTCACCTTTTTCTTATCTTTTGGTAAAATTTTCGCACACAGATTATTGTTATTTGGTAGGAGCAGGTGTATATAATCATCTAGATGGTAATATAGGTGAATTGCACTCTCATCTATATATACAATAACATTAATTTTGTGGCTAGAGTAATTATATAATAGTTAGTTTTTCATATTAGAGTTGCACCTTACTTAATATTATTTAATTGAAAAGTATACATCTAGTAAGTAACCAAACTTATATGCATGTTAAAACTAGTTAACTTAAGCCCTTTATCTATAATTCATTTTTTATTTATTTAACTGTAAAATTATTAAAATCCTATTTTTAGAATTGATTGTTTAGTTCTTTGATGCTTTTGTCTTAAGTATGATCTTAACTTTAACTATTACGCCTCTCTTCTTTTTCTTTTTTTTGTAAGGTTTTATTTTCTGGTGCACGAAATCGTGATCGTTCATTCCTTGGTAACGACACGAAAAACTTAATACGCACGTTCATAATCTTAATTCTTTGTCACAACTTCGCACAACTAACCAGCAAGTGTACTGGGTCGTCCAAGTAATAAACCTTACGTGAGTAAGGTTGATCCCACAGAGATTGTCGGCTTGAAGCAAGCTATGGTCACCTTGTAAATCTCAGTCAGGAGGATTCAATTGGTTATGGAGATTTGATAATTAAAATATAATTTAAATATAAAATAGGATAGAAATACTTATGTAATTCATTGGTGAGAATTTCAGATAAGCGTATGGAGATGCTTTTATTCCTTCTAAACCTCTGGTTTCCTACTGCTTTCATCCAATCATTCATACTCCTTTCCATGGCAAGCTGTGTATTGGACATCACCGTTGTCAATGGCTACATCCCGTCCTCTCAGTGAAAATGGTCCAAAATGTGCTGTCACCGCACGGCTAATCATCTGTTGGTTCTCGATCCTGCTGGAATAGGATTCAGTAATCCTTTTGCGTCTGTCACTACGCCCAGCAGTCGCGAGTTTGAAGCTCGTCACAGTCATCCCTTCTCAGATCCTACTCGGAATACCACAGACAAGGTTTAGACTTTTCGGATCTCAAGAATGGCCGCCAATAATTCTAGCCTATACCACGAAGACTCTGATCGTAGATCAGGAGGCTAAGAGATATGCATTCAAGCTTGTTTGCATGTAGAACGGGAGTGTTTGTCAGGCACGCGTTCATAAGTGAGAATGATGATGAGCGTCACATAATCATCACATTCATCATGTTCTTGTGTGCGACTGAATATCTTAGAGAAGAAATAGGCTTGAGTTGAATAGAAAAACAATAGTACTTTGCATTAATTCATGAGGAACAGCAGAGCTCCACACCTTAATCTATGGTGTGTAGAAACTCTACCGTTAAAAATATATAAGTAAAAATAGGGTAGACATGGCCGAGTGGCCAGCCTCCCATGGAGGTCTCAGAACGTAAAAGTTACATAATGTGTTTCAGAGATGTAAATACAATAGTAAAAAGTTCTATTTATACTAAACTAGTTACTAGGGTTACAGAAATAAGTAAATGATGCAGAAATCCACTTCCGGGGCCACTTGGTGTGTGCTTGGGCTGAGCGTTAAAGCTTTCACGTGTAGAGGTCTTCCTTGGAGTTAAACGCCAGTTTATAACCTGTTTCTGGCGTTTAACTCCAGAATAGGGCAAAAAGCTGGCGTTGAACGCCAGTTTGCGTCATCTAAACTCCGGCAAAGTATGGACTATTATATATTGCTGGAAAGCCCTAGATGTCTACTTTCTAACACAATTGATAGCGCACCATTTGGGTTTCTGTAGCTCCAGAAAATCCATTTTGAGTGCAGGGAGGTCAGAATCCAACAACATCTGCAATCCTTCTTCAGCCTCTGAATCAGATTTTTGCTCAAGTCCCTCAATTTCAGCCAAAAATTACCTGAAATCACAGAAAAACACACAAATTCATAGTAAAGTCCAGAAATGTGAATTTTATTTAAAAACTAATAAAAATATACTAAAAACTAACTAAATCATACTAAACACTATGTAAAAACAATGCCAAAAAGCGTATAAATTATCCGCCATCACAACACCAAACTTAAATTGTTGCTTGTCCCCAAGCAACTGAAAATCAAATAGGATAAAAAGAAGAGAATATACTATAAATTCCAAAATATCAATGAAACTTAGCTCCAATCAGATGAGCGGGACTAGTAGCTTTTTGCCTCTTGAATAGTTTTGGCATCTCACCTTATCCATTGAAGTTCAGAATGATTGGCATCTATAGGAACCTAGAATTTAGATAGTGTTATTGATTCTCCTAGTTCAGTATGTTGATTCTTGAACACAGCTACTTGATGAGTCTTGGCCGTGGCCCTAAGCACTTTGTTTTCCAGTATTACCATATCCACATACATGTCACAGACACATAACTGGGTGAACCTTTTCAGATTGTGACTCAGCTTTGCTAGAGTCCCCAATTAGAGGTGTCCAGGGTTCTTAAGCACACTCTTTTCTTTTTTTTTCTTTTTTTTTTTTGCTTTGGACCTTGACTTTAACCGCTCAGTCTCAAGCTTTTGGCTTGACACCTTCACGCCACAAGCACATGGTTAGGGACAGCTTGGTTTAGCCGCTTAGGCCAGGATTTTATTCCTTTAGGCCCTCCTATCCACTGATGCTCAAAGCCTTGGATCCTTTTTATTACCCTTGCCTTTTGGTTTTAAGGGCTATTGGCTTTTTCTGCTTGCTTTTTTTCTTTTTCTTTCTTTTTCGCCATTTTTTTCTTTTTTTTTTGCTTTTTTTATGCAAGCTTTTGTATTCATTGCTTTTTCTTGCTTCAAGAATCATTTTTATGATTTTTCAGATCATCAAATAACAATTCTCCTTTTTCATCATTCTTTCAAGAGCCAACAATTTTAACATTCATAAACAACAAATACAAAAGACATATGCACTGTTCAAGCATTCATTCAGAAAACAAAAAGTATTGTCACCACATCAAAATAATTAAACTAGTTTCAAGGATGAATTCGAAATCATGTACTTCTTGTTCTTTTGTAATTAAAAGCATTTTTCATTTAAGAGAGGTGATGGATTCATAGGACATTCATAGCTTTAAGACATAGACACTTAAACACTAATGATCATATAGTAAAGACACAAATATAAATAAAACATAAGTCTCAAAAACCGAAAAACAGCAAAATAAGAACAAGGAGATTAAGGAACGAGTCCACCTTAGTGAGGGTGGAGTCTTCCTCTTCTTGAAGAACCAATGGTGCTCTTGAGCTCCTCTATGTCTCTTCCTTGTCTTTGTTGCTCCTCCCTCATAGCTCTTTGATCTTCTCTAATCTCATGGAGGATGATGGAGTGCTCTTGGTGCTCCATCCTTAGTTGTCCCATGTTGGAACTTAATTCTCCTAGGGAAGTGTTGATTTGCTCCCAATAGTTTTGTGGAGGGAAGTGCATCCCCTGAGGCATCTCAGGGATTTCATGGTGAGGAATTTTCTCATGCTCTTGTTGAGGTCCATGATCTCTTGTTTTCTCCATTCTTTTCTTAGTGATGGGCTTATCCTCATCAATGAGGATATCTCCCTCTATGTCAATTCCAGCCGAATTGCAGAGGTGGCAAATGAGGTGAGGAAAGGCTAACCTTGCCAAAGTGGAGGACTTGTCAGCCACCTTGTAGAGTTCTTGAGGTATAATCTCATGAACTTCCACTTCCTCCCCAATCATGATACTATGGATCATGATGGCCCGGTCTATAGTAACTTCAGACCGGTTACTAGTAGGAATAACTGAGCGTTGGATGAACTCCAACCATCCTCTAGCTACAGGCTTAAGGTCCGGTCTTCTCAATTGAACCGGCTTGCCTCTTGAGTCAACTTTCCATTGAGATCTTTCCACACATATGTCCATGAGGACTTGGTCTAACCTTTGATAAAAGTTGACCCTTCTAGTGTAGGGGCGTGCATTTTCTTGCATCATTGGCAAGTTGAACGCCAACCTTACATTTTCCAGACTGAAATCTAAGTATTTCTCCCGAACCATTGTGAGCCAATTCTTTGGGTTCGGGTTCACACTTTGATCATGGTTCCTAGTGATCCATGCGTTTGCATAGAACTCTTGAACCATTAAGATCCCGACTTGTTGAATAGGATCAGAGAGAACTTCCCATCCTCTTCTTCTAATCTCTTGTCGGATCTCCGGATATTCGCTCTTTTTGAACTTAAAAGGGACCTCAGGGATCACCTTTTTCTTGGCTACAACTTCATAGAAGTGGTCTTGGTGGACCTTAGAGATGAATCTCTCCATCTCCCATGACTCAGAGGTGGAAGCAATTACCTTTCCTTTCTTCTTTCTTGAGGTTTCTCTGGCCTTAGGTGCCATTGATAGTTATGGAAAAACAAAAAGCAATGCTTTTACCACACCAAACTTAAAAGGTTTGCTCGTCCCCGAGCAAAAGAAGAAAGAAAGTAGTAGAAGAAGAAGAAAATGGAGGAGATGGAGGGAGGTGTATTTGGCCAAGGGGTAGAAGTGGTGGATGTAATGTGTGAAAATAGAGTAGTGTTGAGGGGTTTATATAGGGGTGGGGTGGGTGGTAGGTTTCGGCCATTAGGGTTGGGTTTGGGAGGGAAAAGAATTTGAATTTTGGAGGTAGGTGGGGTTTATGGGGAAGAGTGGATGGATGTGAGTGGTTAAGGGTATTTAGGGAAGAGGTATGGAGGTGAAAAGGTGTGAAGAGTAGAGAAGAAAAGGTGGGGTAGGTGGGGATCCTGTGGGGTTCACAGATCCAGTGGGAACAAGGACTTAGCATCCCTGCTCCAATTAGGCGTGCAAAACGCCCTTATAGTGCATGTCTGGCGTTAAACGCCAACTTGCTGCTTATTTCTGGCGTTTAACGCCACTTCCATGCTCTGTTCTAGCGTTAAACGCCAGTCTGGTGCTTGTTTCTGGCGTTTAACGCCAGCTTGATGCTTCTTTCTGGCGTTAAACGCCAGTTTGCTGCTTCTTACTGGCGTTTAAACGCCAGTAAGTTCTTCCTCCAGGGTGAGCTATTTTTAATTTTGTTTTTTATTTTTAAGTAGTTTTTGTGAATTAACATGATCATCAACCTAAAAAAACATAAAATAGAAATGGAAAATAATTAAATATAGTTAAATAACATTGGGTTGCCTCCCAATAAGCACTTCTTTAATGTCAATAGCTTGACAGTGAGCTCTCATGGAGCCTCACAGATGTTCAGAGCATTTTTGGGACCTCCCAACACCAAACTTAGAGTTTGACTGTAGGGGCTTGGTTGACTCTGCAGTGAGAGAAGCTTTTCATGCTTCCTCTCCATGGTTACAGAAGGAGAACCTTGAGTCTTAAATACAAGGTAGTCCTCATTCAGTTGAAGAACCAACTCTCCTCTGTCCATATCAATCACAGCTTTTTCTGTGGCTAGGAAGGGTCTTCCAAGGATGATGGATTCATCCTCATCCTTCCCAGTGTCTAGGATTATGAAATCAGCAGGGATGTAAAGGCCTTCAACCTTTACTAGCACGTCCTCTACTAGTCCATAAGCCTATTTCATGGATTTGTCTGCCATCTCTAATGAGAATTTGGCAGCTTGTACCTCAAAGATTCCCAGTTTCTCCATTACAGAGAGTGACATTAAGTTTATTCCTGACCCCAGGTCACACAGAGCCTTCTCAAAGGTCATGGTGCCTATGTTACAGGGTATTAAGAATTTACCAGGATCCTGTTTCTTTTGAGGTAGAGTTTGCTGAACCAAGGCATTTAGTTCCTTGATGAGCAATGGAGGTTCATCCTCCCAAGTCTCATTGCCAAATAATTTGGCATTCAGCTTCATGATTGCTCCTAAATATTGAGCAACTTGCTCTTCAACAATGTCTTCATCTTCTTCAGAAGATGAATAGTCATCAGAGCTCATGAATGGTAAAAGGAGGTTCAATGGAATCTCTATGGTTTCTAGATGAGCCTCAGATTCCTTTGGTTCTTCAAAGGGAAACTCCTTATTGGTCACTGAACGTCCCAGGAGGTCTTCCTTACTAGGATTCACGTCCTCCTCCTCCTCTCTGGGTTTGGCCACACCAAGGAAAGTAATGGCCTTGCACTCTCTTTTTGGATTCTCTTCTGTATTGCTTGGGAGAGTACTAGGAGGAGTTTCAGTGACTCTTTTACTCAGCTGGCCCACTTGTGCCTCCAAATTTCTAATGGAGGACCTTGTTTCATTCATGAAACTTAAAGTGGCCTTAGATAGATCAGAGATTATATTTGCTAAGCTAGATGGATTCTGCTCAGAATTCTCTGTCTGTTGCTGAGATGATGATGGAAAAGGCTTACTATTGCTAAACCTATTTCTTCCACCATTATTAAAGCCTTGTTGAGGCTTTTGTTGATCCTTCCATGAGAAATTTAGATGATTTCTCCATGAGGGATTATAGGTGTTTCCAAAGGTTCACCCATGTAATTCACCTCTGCTATTGCAGGGTTCTCAGGATCATAAGCTTCTTCTTCAGAAGATGCTTCTTTAGTACTGTTGGATGCAGCTTGTAATCCATTCAGACTCTGAGAAATCATA